>NC_045456.1:4671797-4683031 GCF_002776525.5 Piliocolobus tephrosceles
TTTTTTTTTTGTATATTGTATGTAACAACTTATTGTTTGAGGGAAATATGAGGTTTCATTGTTTAAAATCAAGAGTGTGTTGTTTACTGTTTCACAGTATTATTTAATATCCAACTGGTCTCCAATCTCCATTACATAGGGACTGTACAGAGCCTGTGAAGACGTATGAATGTGTATCTTTTATAATGCACAATACATTTTTGGTAAGATGGAATCACTACCTCTGATCACATATGTCAGACTAATGATGGAGAAAGCATTAGGTTTAAGTTGAGGGCTAAGAACTGGTTTGTTTAAAGATTTAAATTGTTGGAAAGAGCATTTGCCTTCTTTATTGAATGATGGCCTCAGAAGTCAGTTGACTTTGACCTAATATTTAAGAATATAAATATATTTTATTTGAAAAGGCTGAGTGTTGCCCTCAAACACTTGCTCAAACTGCCTAGGGCAGGATTCATTAGGGCTTGCAGGACAATGTCTCCTAACTTGCTGACTGTACTCATTGTAATGTGGTATCTGACAAAGGGAGTGTAGCGTTTCTGAGTTGTTTTGGACCAGCTGCAATGGTTGTTTCAAATGCTGGTTCCTGCACACTACTCTCAATCTACTGAAGCACATCTGGTTTTTTGTTCGTTTTGCTTTGTTTTTAGTTTTTAAAGTTCCCCCCAGTGATTCCAATGCACCTGAAAAATTGAGAACCACCAGCTCAGTGGCAGGTCAGAGTTTCCCACACCAGGCTGTACAGCATTATCACCTGGGAACATTACAAAATACAGACATTCTCGATTCTTAGTGTGATTAGCTATGATGTGGATCCCATGTATTTTTTAAAGAGCTCCCCAGATCATTCTGATGTCAGAAGCTACCGGTATAGACTATCTAGTGAGTTGTATTATAAGCAATAAAATACTTTAAAAGCTACCCAGCATCTCTTGGGATTAATTTTATGAATAAATTCTCAACTGCTGTTTTTGATATAGTCAGACTTAAGACCGAACCCTAGCAGGCAGGCAATAGATATAGAATTCTGGTTAATTGAACTTTTGTGACCTGTATAAAAATAGATTTATTTTTATTTTATTTATTTTATTTCATGTTTATTGAATGGATGGCAAGGCACATATACTTTCAGAATTGTATTATTTAAGTTTTGAAGACTTTAAAAAAAATGTCAAAATGTATATATATTAGTATCCACTATCTTAAGGTCAATTGTAAACCAGAAGTACTGTTATCTTGCTGATTAAAATCTAAAACTTTAGCTGCATTTCAGTAACTAAAACGTATCTTACTAGACTGAGTGTGGTGTCTCACGTCTGTAATCCCAGTGCTTTAGGAGGCTGAGGTGGAAGGATTCATTGAACCCAGGAGTTTGAGGCTGCAGTGAGCTATAATTGCACCACTGCACTCCAGGCCAGATGACAAAGTGAGAGCCTGTCTCTAAAAACAAAACAAACAAACAACATATCTTACTGACTAAACCTGAATGGAACTCTTACAGTCTTTCTGTATTTTTCCACAAAATAGTGAATTGGTACTTGGGAGACTTCTGTTTTTTCTCGTTGTTGTTGTTGAAAAAACTGCCTTTGTTCTGAAATTATATCACCTGTGTTCTGAACTAAGCTGATGGGAGTTCATTTTGTATTTACTTTGCAGTAGGTATCATGTAAATATGCAAATGTTGAATGTAATATAGATTGTGACTGCAGTGGTTTTTGAGTGATACAGTTTATAAATATACCAATTATACACCCTCATACATTTGTCTGATTTTGAATTTGTAAAATGAGGACTACTGTTTACACATTTAGTACAAAAAAAGGTCTCTGGAAAAAAAAAAGATGAATACTCCAAGAAAACCTTGTTTTAACACTGGGGATTAAGTTTTAGTTTTGTATTAGTGTACTTTTGATCTCAAAGCTTAATTTTTAGAAAACCCTCTAAATAATTCCTTTCTAATTTTTGCCAACTTGATCACATATAAAATTCTTTTTTTTTTTTTTTGAGATGGGGTCTTGCTCTGTCACCCAGGCTAGAGTGCAATGGTGCAGTTGTGGCTCACTGCAGCCTCTGCCTCCCGGGTTCAAGCAATTATCCTGCCTTAGCCTCCCGAGTAGCTGGGATTACAGGCATGCACCACCACACCCAGCTAATTTTTAAATTTTTAGTAGAGATGGGGTTTTGCCATGTTGGCAAGGCTGGTCTCGAACTCCTGACCTCAAGTGATCTGTTCGCCTCGGCCTCCCAAAGTGCTGGGATTATAGGTGTGAGCCACCTTGCCTGGCCTACAAAATTCTTTTCATAGGATTTATCTCTTACACACCTAAAACTTGCTCAGACCTCTTAGAACTTGCTCAAATCTTGTACAACTTGCTAAAACCTTCAGTTTTGTTTTATACTTCTTTTTCATATTGGAACAATCAATCATTCTACTTTATGACAAAAATTTACTTTCCCTTTTCCCTTATTTTGACCACAAAAATCCTTCCTCATACAAAACAATACTACTTTTTCCCTTTCCAACATTTTTTTAAGCCAAACATACATTTTCATACTTATAGCTTTCTTCACATCTCTCTTACTGGTTCCTCCCTACCTTGTTTCTATTTCCTTCCTAAATCCTTATTTTGATTCTTTTTTTTTTTTTTTTTTTGAGACGGAGTCTTGCTCTGTGGCCCAGGCTGGAGTGCAGTGGCCGGATCTCAGCTCACTGCAAGCTCCACCTCCCGGGTTTACGCCATTCTCCTGCCTCAGCCTCCCAAGTAGCTGGGACTACAGGCGCCCGTCACCTCGCCCGGCTAATTTTTTTGTATTTTTTAGTAGAGACGGGGTTTCACTGGGTTAACCAGGACGGTCTCGATCTCCTGACCTCGTGATCCGCCCGTCTCGGCCTCCCAAAGTGCTGGGATTACAGGCTTGAGCCACCGCGCCCGGCCCCTAAATCCTTATTTTAAAACAACCTTTAAATAACCTCCATATTAGACAAAATTATTCTTTTTAAGAAAAAAGTATCTTTTTATTTTTTCCTCACCAAAACACATCCTACTTTTAGTTTGCGTAATTGTTTCCTTTATAGTAGTTTTAATTATATTATTAGAATTTTTAATCCTTAGCAATCGTGAATCAGTATTCTATAAAGTTTCATAATTTCTAGAAATATACACTTTCTCAAAGTACAGTTTTTCCTATTAACAGACCAAAATATTTTTCCATAGCTTTTCTTTAAACAGACTAAAATATATTTAGTCTTTTTTTTTTTTTTTTTTTTGAGACAGAGTCTTGCTCTGTCACCCAGGCTGGAGTGCAGTGGTACGATCTCACTGCAACTTGCACCTCCCGGGTTCAAGCAATTCTCCTGCCTCAGCCTCCGAGTAGCCGGGATTACAGGCGCCCACCACCACGCCTGGCAAATTTTTGTATTTTTAGTAGAGATGGGGTTTCACCATGCTGTCCAGGCTGATCTGGAATTCCTGATCTCGTGATCAGCCCGCCTCAGCCTCCCAAAGTGCTGGAATTACAGGTGTGAGCCACCACACCCAGCCATATTTAGTCTTCCTATAAAATTTAAGAAGCCAAAAATAAATTTAAAGTTATGTTCAAATTAATGTTTCCGTATTCTAACTTAATTGGAAATGAGTCAGACCTTTCATGAATATCTATTACTTATTACTTAATTACAATAGGACTTTGTTACTGTAAAAGGTTTTCAAAACTGAAAAGTTCATTTATCAATTTGTATCCATTTACATACACCTAATTTACTCATTTTTAACAATTATGCTTGAGTTGTTCATTAAGCAAAGCTAGCCATCATCTCAAGTTATTTTTCAAAAAAATCAGGAAACTAAAGTATTACAAAAGCAAGAAGACTAACAGGTTAAACATGGTTCTTCCACCCTGCTTTTTTCCCTTCCCATTGAGACGGGATAGTTCTCTTGAACTCCTTTGTGGGCAGGAACTGGAGTGGCTCATTTCACTCAGCCCACCACTAGCTACTCTTCGCAGGAGGGAGCGTGCAAGCGAGTGAGTGCAGGAATCAGAGCAAATGAATCCTGGGACCGACTGGTCGCTGTTCTCTGGTGGGAGCAGGCTCTGTGGGCCCTGCAGCAGCGTCCAAGCATGTTTTACAACCAATGCTCTTTCAGCTCTGCCATCCGGGGATGGCCAAGTGCCATCCAGGTCACTGGAGGGTCAGGGTGGCAAACCCTGCTCTCTCGGAACCCGGGTTCTTGTCTGGAGTCCAGGAAGAATCAGGCCATGTGAACTGTTTGAAAGGTGATGAATGCAGACTTTATTGAGCGGTGGGTGGCTCTCAGCAGAAAGGGAGGCTGGAAAGGGGATGGGAAAGTGATCTTTCCCTGAAGCCCAGCGGTCTCAGGCTGGGCTCCTCTCCGAAGCCTCACCGTTAGTAGTTAGCCGTGTCTATCCGTAGTCTCTGATGCGCATTGCTGCTCTGCTCGACACTCAGCTACTTCTGTTGCTCTGCCAGCTGAAGTCTTTTATCGAAACAGGATAGGGACAGGGCAGGCCAAAAATGGCAACATTTGGGTGGGAAAAACGGGGTCAGCTGTTTTCACTTAGGGCCGAAGTTCCAGGCTTGTGGGTGGGGTTTAGCCAGGAGCCCAGCCCTTCTGTATCACCATGACTGACAGGTATCAAGATTTTTTTTCATGTATTTTGCTCTTTGGTTGGCTTTATAGCTTTATTATACATGTAGGAGGTAATACGCTTGTTTGACTAGTAAATCTAGAGGAAAAATATGCTTGCTTTATAAATTAATGACTTTAAACACTTTTAAAACCAATTAAATAGAGCTCTTTTATGTATTTTGGTATAAAAATATCAGATACACAAAACACATAAATATACATATACACAGAAAGAAGCAGATCTTATTGCTTTCATTAAGATTCATTTGCCGGGCGGGGCGCGGTGGCTCACGCCTGTAATCCCAGCACTTTGGGAGGCCGAGGCGGGTGGAACACGAGGTCAGGAGATCAAGACCATCCTGGCTAATACTGTGAAACCCCCGTCTCTACTAAAAATACAAAAAAAATTAGCTGGGCGTGGTGGCGGGCGCCTGTAGTCCCAGCTACTGGGGAGGCTGAGGCAGGAGAATGGCGTGAACCCAGGAGGCGGAGCTTGCAGTGAGCCGAGATCGTGCCACTGCACTCCAGCCTGGAAGACAGAGCAAGACTCCATCTGAGAAAAAAAAAAAAAATTCATTTGCCAACTTTGAAATAGTTTTTCTCTTCCCCCTTCAGACCATCATTCCATTGCTCTGAGCAACTGTTAGCCAGACAACCGCAAATGTGTGCTTCCAAAGGGATGACTCTTAAGTGAAACAAGGTAGAAAATTTACATCTCAAAGGCACAGAACTTAGATACAAACACCATTATTTGCCAAGATAAAGAAGGCCTTAAAGGCCCAGTTAAGACAAGATGGACAGGAAAAGCACCTTAAACAAAGGTAAAGGTTGATATGCAAGCTTTTAAGCCAATGCCTTTCTCATTGTAAAAGTTTCTAATGGTTTAGGTGCAGAGAGGGAGATACCCTTACAAATGGAGATTTTCTTTACAGATATAAATTTCTTTTAGAAAGAATTTCAAAATCTTGTTCCTTACTTAGATCATTGCCTTCAGGGCAGAGCTTTTAAACAAAGAGGGCAAAAAATAACCAGTGGAAACTTACCAGAGCTGTCTTCGGAGGCCTGTCAGTCTTGCTGGTTAACATGGAGGTGATTAGAGGTAGGCAGCCTGTTTTTAGGGGCTTCTCTCAAATTCTTTGGGAGCAGTCCCTTTTTCAAGGTTTTGATCATTTGCACAAATGACAACTATTTTTTCGAAACTGCAGTTTTAGGGATTGCTTATTGGAATGCCCCGGGGCAGGCCCACAAGTCATTCTAGTTTGTTGGTTGCCACAGAGCTGAAATACTTTGGAAATCGCTTTCCTAAGGTCATTAGAAATCTTTCAGGGTTTGTCTGACCCCTAAATGGACCAGGTGGGGCTTGTCAGGTCACTAATATCACTCTTAGGAAACTACCATTCTGCCTCTTTCATCCATTTTTGGGCTTTTCAGATCCCACCAACATGTATATTAGTTGGTGTAGATCAGGTATCCCGTGAATTTTTTTTTTTTTAGATGGAGTCTCGCTCTGTCCCCAGGCTGGAGTGCAGTGGCGTGATCTCGGCTCACTGCAAGCTCCGCCTCCCGGGTTCCTGCCACCACGCCCGGCTAATTTTTTTTTTTTTTTTGTATTTTTAGTAGAGACGGGGGTTTCACCGTGTTAGCCAGGATGGTCTCGATCTCCTGACCTCGTGATCTGCCCGCCTCAGCCTCCCACAGTGCTGGGATTACAGGCGTGAGCCACCGCACCCAGCCCCCATCCCGGGATCTTAAGTTATAATTAAGTTATAATTAGAATTCTGGCTGGGCATGGTGGCTCATGACTGTAATCTCAGCACTTTGGGAGGCCGAGGTAGGCAAATCATTTGAGGTCAGGAGTTCGAGACTAGCTTGGTGTACATGGCAAAACCCTGTCTCTACTAAAAGTACAAAAATTAGCCAGGTGTGGTGGTGGGTGCCTGTAATCCCAGCCACTTAGGAGGTTGAGGCAGGAGAACTGCTTGAACCTGGGAGGTGGAGGTTGCAGTGAGCCAAGATTGCGCCACTGCACTCTAGCCTGAGCGACAAGAGCAAGACTCCATCTCAAAAAAAAAAGACTGAATTCTTCAGAAAACTTTTAAAGGTCTTCCCTGGGTTTGCAAAATGTTTAACCTATGGCCCTGAGCTGTTTTTATCCAGGTAATGTAAATCACTCCAGGATTGTCTCCTGAATTTTCAGGTGGTTTTATGCTACAAGGAAACTGTTTTAACTGTTTTGTTTTGTTTTGTTTTCACAGAAGAAAGGCAATTCAGACAGAGTATTAATAGACTATATATTCAGGCAAAGTAGGATAGAGAGGAGCAGTAGGAGTTACATCAGTTTTACCATCTTTGGTGTGGCGGACATCTTCCATTTCTAGCCTTTCATTAGCTCTTTGCAATGAATCTTTTAAAAAGGCTATTTTGGAATCCTGGGCAGGTAACCAAGCAAAAATGTCAGCAGATTCTAAGTAGGCAGGGGAGGACAGAGAGAAAGAGAGCTTAGAAGCCTCTACATGCTAATCAATTATATACATCCCATTCAGACTTTAACCCTATAGCTACAGTCTTCTAATTTAGTTCTAAGACTAAAAACAGGTCGGGCGTGGTGGCTCACGCCTGTAATCCCAGCACTTTGGGAGGCTGAGGTGGATGGATCACGAGGTCAGGAGTTCGAGACCAGCTTGGCCAACATGGTGAAACCCCGTCTCTACTAAAGATACAAATCAGCCAGGCATGGTGGTGCATGCCTGTAATCCTAGCTACTCGGGAAGTTGAGGCAGGAGAATTGCTTGAACCCAGGAGGCAGAGGTTGCAGTGAGCCGAGATTGCACCATTGCACTCCAGCCTGGGCGACAAGGTGAGACTCCCTCTGAAAAAAAAAATTAAAAAAATAAAAGAATAAAAACAACCTTAGGTTTCAACAGTTCACATAAAGGCCATTGGAACTCCAAATGGTCCTTGGTATAATCTTTTCTTGTTTTTGTTTTTTTTTTGAGACGGAGTTTCACTCTTGTTGCCCAGGCCGGAGTGCAATGATGCGATCTTGGCTCACTGCAACCTCTGCCTCCTGGGTTCAAGTGATTCTCCTGCCTCAGCCTCCTGAGCAGCTGGGATTACAGGTGCAAACCACCATGCTGGGCTAATTTTGTATTTTTAGTAGAGACAGGGTTTCACCATGTTGGTCAGGCTGTCTCAAACTCTTAACCTCAAGTGATCCACCTGTCTCAGCCTCCCACAGTGCTGGGATTACAGGCGTGAGCCACTGTGCCTGGCCAAGTCTTTGGTATAATCTGCCCACAGGTTTAAAAACGTGCACAAGAATGGACCATAATGTTGGAATACATAGCTGTCTGGAGTCCCTAAAGGGGGACTATATTTGCATGCATTAGAACTTGGGGTGTCCATTATGTTTCTTTATTAATCTTTCTAGATCAAAATCCAGACTACCAAAGACAGCCAAAAGAAAGAAAGATTTAGACATAATAGTCAGTATGCTAGTCACAAATAGGGTGCAACCCACATTTCTGTCTAGCATATTCTTGGCAACTCCCAACCTTTTGGTTGGTTGACCAAATTCTCAGGACACAAAAACATGACAAATAGGAAACCTATAGCTGTCCATAGGAGGGAAAGAACCACTAACAAAGGGGCACCCTAAAGCCAAGAGTACTCAGTTCTTTAGAAATTAAGGATCCTATTTTTATGTTGGAACTTGGGTCTCTCAGAGCCAAGTTGGTTTTGGCTCTGAAATCCCTTTAACTTAGCTAATGATTTTTCTTACCTCAGCACACAAGAAGAGAAGAAATAAAGTGGATAGATAGCTGTGAATTCTGAAAGCCAGGCTCACTGCTACAGTAACAGTCAGTTACTGCAACTACTGTCAGTTACCTTTAAAACTGCAGCCCTTGCCAGTGACTCATCATCCACTGCAAACCCAAAAGCCATGTGTCCTCTTATGGCACAAACCCTTGGTATTTGTTTTAGTCTGTTTTGTGTTGCTGTAACAGAATACCTGCGACTGGGTAATTTATAAAGAATGGAGGTTTATTTAGCTCATGGTTCTGGAGGCTGGGAAGTCCAAGATTGGGTGGCTGCATCCAGTGAGGCCCTCATGCTGTTTTATAGCATGGTGGAAAAGTGAAAGGAGCAGGTGAGAGAGAGCACTCACACACCAAAGAAAAGGGGGCTGAACTTCTTCAATCACTAACTTGTTCCCATGAGAAAGGCACTAATCCCTCCTTAAAGACCTAATCACTTCTTAAAGACCCCACCTCCCAACATGGCCAAAATGGCAATAACATTTTTACATGAGTTTCAGAGGGGATACACCATATTCAAATCATAGCAGTACCCCAAAGTCAAATGCTCACTCATGGCAATCTACCTTGGATTTGAAAGTCAAAAGATTCAGGGGTCTCAATGCAAAAACAGCAGAGTCTGGCCCAAAAGGAACGTATTTACAACACTCAGGACTCTGTGAGGAAGACAGGGGACCTGAAAGGGGTCAGAAGCACCTCTCCTGCATTCCTTAAGAGGCCCTTAAGAGTATTAGTGGTCTCTTTATGGTCCCTTTTATGGTCACCAGATTGGTCAAAAGATAACATTTAAAGATCTTAATTGGCTTTGTTTGTGATTCTAGAATCAGGCAACACTTCCTTCCATAAAAATAAAGTGTTCTGATAAGCTGAGCAGAGGAGGTTGGTTTTATAGACAGAGAAAAATTGAAGAAAGCAGAACGAAAGGACAAAAAGCAGACTCGTTGTTTCAAAGTTACTTTCCTTGTAAGACAGCAGGGAAATAATAATAAATAATTGATTGGTTAACATCAGGTTACTTTTTGTTGTAAGGCAGAGGGAACTTCATTATTATGCCAATTGAAGCTGGCCTGAGGTGACACAGGACCTCAGCATGGGTGACCCCATTTTGACTTTTAGTCTAGTCTGTCAGGGCCTGGTGAAGGAGCTTAGTCTAAAACAGTGGGCTCCTGCAATCTTCATTTAACAGTATGCATAAGCAAGGCCCCATCTTACCAATGAAGGTGTCAAACCATATTCATTATAGGGCTCAATTCAAGTGTATTCACTTTGTATCTCCAACACACACACACACACACACACACACACACACACACACACACACAAAGTGTGCTTTTTCAAACAATACACTCCCACAGATTCCCCCCAAGAATCCAATATGGCTCTCATCCCTGAAGGGTGGATCCCTTAATTGAGGATCACTGGCTTATAAAATCTCCAAAGAAGATCACAGTTTAAAGATGGAAAGACTTTATTCCATGAATAACCTGGTATTCCTCCTCTCTCCCGCAGTCACTCACAGATATCGTGCTTAGTAGTTTTCTCTTGTGCTGTGTGAGTTCCTTTCAGGATGTTTTCAAACCGCTCTGGCCTCCTGGTTAGGTGGCACTCAGGAGAACACCATTAGGTTCAAACCCAGTTTCTCACTGGCAATATACCTAATCTTACCATTAACAGCTTGCTAGGGACTTCCAAAACCGATACTATGCATCTGTTTGTGGGATGAATTGGGATCTGCTTTTCTCTGCTACTGACTGTGAATTTCAGGGGTGTTGGAAAGGACTATACTTGTGATTTGGGCCTAGCTGTTTACAGGGAGCCTGAGGGAAGCTCTCATTTGTGTTTAGACAAGGTTGGTGACATCAGGTCTCATCAAGCCCTCATATCTATGCACTACATAGAAAGCCTTTAAAAACTCATTAAAGTCAATGCTTCCATCTTTGTTCAAGTCCATTATGTTGGCAAGCTTATTGACTTGGGAATCATCAATAAGAACATTGTAGTGAGAACTAAAAAGTTTCCACGTGGCACGAAATTCTTCCATGGAGATCAGGCCTAAAAGAATATAGGAGAAGGTTGTGAGTGTTCATTTTAAGACCCACCTAAGGCAACGGTTGGGGAAGCCACACTGATTAAATAGTCCCAATTAGAAACTCACTAAAATGCCTGACCATGAAGATACTGAAGGATATGGAAGAGTAAGATCACAAATGTAAGAAACAATATGTCACTTTCAACTACCAAGGGATCCTGAACTTATTGTAAAGCCAGAATGAGCAAACAGTGAAGAAATGGGGACGGGGTTGTGGACTATGGGACTAAATGTGGTATAGAAGTTACAAGACCTAAAATAGAAAGGTGAGGTGCATGGCAGGAGGGCAGAGAGGAGGGTGACATCAAAGCAGAGGGAGAAGATACCCTGGGAGTCAATAAGAGGATTACAAACAATGGTGCTGCCTTTTTCATAGGCGATAATTTACTTTAATGTGTTGATCATTGATTTTTCTTGGTGTTCAAAGGTCTCTGCAGTAGGGGAATATCTGATGAGTTTTTAAAAATTTGAAAATAAATAATTGCTTTGAGAGGCTGAGACGGGCGGATCATGAGGTCAGGAGATCGAGACCATCCTGGCTAACACAGTGAAACCCCGTCTCTACTAAAAAATACAAAAAACTAGCCGGGCGAGGTGGCGGGCGCCTGTAGTCCCAGCTACTCCGGAGGCTGAGGCAGGAGAATGGCGTAAACCCGGGAGGCGGAGCTTGCAGTGAGC
>NC_045456.1:4683131-4694891 GCF_002776525.5 Piliocolobus tephrosceles
AAAAAAAAAAAAAAGAAAATGAATTTTTATAGCCCTTAGTCCCTTAGTCCCCAAAACAGAATCAGATTTCTAGCAATGATTTTTATGGTCATGAGTAACTAAGATACTGAAATGGATAGTAAATCTTTTCATTTGTGCTGGTGATTTATAAAAAGAGTTATTCCACTTTGACTGATGGCTACATAGGCTTCTGTAGGACTCTATGATCTTGAATACAGAGTCTGCAGCCAAACTGAAATAACAATAATATTAAATGAGTTTGTTTTCCCCTCAAGTTTCATCATGTTAGATGAAGAATGAAATAGATAAAATCAGAGTTCTGATTTCAGAGAACCAGATTAGCCTTTGCTTTCTACTATTACTACCGCATTTTGACTTTTAGTCTAGTCTGTTGGGGCCTGGTGAAGGAGCTTAGTCCAAAACAATGGGCTCCTACAATTTTCATTTAACAGTATGCATAAGCAAGGCCCAGCCCCATCTTACCAATGATCTTACCAATGAAGGTGTCAAACCATATTCATTATAGGGCTCAATCAAAGTGTACTCACTTTGTATCTCCAATACACACACACACACACACACACACACACACACACACACACACAGATACGCTTTTTAAATGAACTCATCAAAGTTCATTTATTTACCTGAGTGATCAGTATCAATGGCATTAAATATGATTTCCAGGTCAGATCGGTATCTGTACAGAGTTTCAACCAGAGTAGAATGAGCCTAAAATAAAGATTTTCTAAGTGTTAGAACATATCGAATTCATGACACAGATCGCTTTTAGCAAACGTAACAAACAGAAAACATCATCAACAATTCAAATTATGTGATTTAGACAGAAATTTGAGAAGGCCAGCCTTCCCTTGGAGGCCCCACCCTCTTCATTCAGTCTGTGATCCTCAGGGGACAGGGCCAAACTGAATAAGGCAGCAGTAATTAACACAGCCACCATTTACAGAGAAGTTTATTGGATTATTTCATTTGGTCCTCTACAACAAGAAGGAACAAGAACAGAACTATTATTATGTCCATTTTACAAATTTGAAAACAGGGAGATAAAGGAACTTTTGCCAAGGGTAACAGAGCTGGTGAGTGGGATTTAAATCGCCGCTGCTTGAAGCCAAACTTGGCCTGTGATCTTAGTCACCATGGTAAACTGCCTCTGAAGTGAAGTCAAAAGCCTCCTTCCTGGGGATATTTTAGTCTCTAACCTACCTTTACTTCCCTTCTCTCTGCTCTTAACGTCTCATCTTCGCTGCAAATGATCACCCAAGTCCTAGCTCCAACCAGCTCCCTTTCAACTCAAAGTCATATTTAACTGCTGATGAATTGTTAACTAATAAGTATGGAGATCTGATAAATCTCCCCGATATTCATATTCTAAGAAAAGATTCTATATTTCAAAAATCTTTCAGACATATTCTGGGTCATGTCAGCAAGACTGTACACTCACGCTTAACAAGCAATACATTAAGTATTCGAAATGGTACGTTGTATAAAAGCATGGATGTCAGGCCAGGCAAAGGGGCTCACGCCTGTAATCCCAGCACTTTGGGAGGCTGAGGTGGGCAGATCACTTGAGGTCAAGAGTTCAAGACCAGCCTGGTCAACATGGTGAAACCCCATCTCCACTAAAAATATAAAAATTAGCTGGGTATGTATGGTGGCAAGCGCCTGTAATCTCAGCTACCTGGGAGGTTGAGGCAGGAGAGTCGCTTGAGCCTGGGAGGCAGAGGTTGCAGTGAGCCGAGATTGCACCACTGCGCTCCAGCCTGGGCAACAGAGCGAGACTCTGCCTCAAAAAACAAACAAAAAGCATGGATGTCATATCTCCCTTTCTGCTAGACAGCACTTTAAAAAAAATCCAGTATTTGATGTGGACTTGCTTGTGGAAGCCTTTTCTTCTTTTTTTCCTTTTTGCTTATCCTGGGAACACACAAATTTGCTGAACAGGCCACAGCGTACCTGGGAGATTCCCTTCGGCTTTTCCTAAGACTGCCACTCCATCTATTAGATTATCCCACTCCCAGCTTTTCTTTTTTTGAGACAGAGTCTTGCTCTGTCACCCAGGCCGGAGTGCAGTGGTGCGATCCCGGCTCACTGCAACCTCTGCCTCCCAGGTTCAAGCAATTCTCCTGCCTCAGCCTCTTGAATAGCTGGGATTACAGGTGCATGCCACCACATCAAAATTTTTGTATTTTGTATACAAAAATACAAAATGATTTTTGTATTTTTAGTAGAGATGGGGTTTCACCATGTTGGTCAGGCTGGTCTCGAACTCCTGACCTTGTGATCTGCCTGCCTCGGCCTCCAAAAGTGCTGGGATTACAGGCGTGAGCCACCATGCCCGGCCACTCCCAGCTTTTCAAAGGACTAAGTTATGTTTCACCCTGGCCAGGTTTTAGCTGGGGCTATGTTTCACTTGCCTCTTGTACTGGCTTTTCAATGTGGATATTCTGGAAGCTGGACATGTATTCAACGTTTCCATTTTTGTCTATGTTTACCAGATTCGAACTCAGGGTTCTCCATGGTAAGTTCAGCCCCAAAATCTTCTCCATGCAAAAAGCCCACTGGCTTAAAGAAAGTTTTCCTAACAACAACAATAACAAAGCCCAAATGATGTGTTAAAATATGATTTTAAAGAATGCAACCTCCTTGGGAGAGCCACGGCAGCATGGGGCCAGCTGCTCTCCCTCATAATTTATCCTCCCAGGCCCCGCAGCCCTGAAGAAGAAATAACTCAAGAATATCTTCAGTATTCCACAGATCGTGTCCTTCCTGTCACCTGTAAGAAATCAGACTTTAGGTGTTAGATTTTTTTTTCCTTTTTCTGATTAACAAAGTAAGGTGTGCTTATTTATTTTTTTTGAGAAGGAGTCTGGCTCTTGTCACCCAGGCTGGAGTGCAGTGGTGCCATCTCAGCTCACTGCAACCTTCGCCTCCTGGGTTCAAGCAATTCTCCTGCCTCAGCCTCCTGAGTAGCTGGGATTACAGGTGCATGCCACCATACCTGGCTAATTTTTTGTACTTTTAGTAGAGATGGAGTTTCACTATGTTGGCCAGGCTGGTCTTGAACTCCTGACCTCAAGTGATCTGCCTGCCTCGACCTCCCAAAGTGCTGGGATTACAGGTGTGAGCCACCATGCCTGGCCTAGTCTTTTAAGAAAAAAGTTTGCTGGTTGGGTGGGCGCGGTGGCTCACGCCTCTAATCCCAGCACTTTGGGAGGCCAAGGCAGGTGGATCACGAGGTCAGGAGATCAACACCATTCTGGTTAACACGGTGAAACCCCTTCTCTACTAAAAATACAAAAAATTAGCTGGGCGTGGTGGCACACACCTGTAGTCCCAGCTACTGGGGAGGCTGAGGCAGGAGAATCTCTTGAACCCGGGAGGTGAGCCAAGATCGCGCCACTGCACTCCAGCCTGGGCAATAAAGCAAGACTCCATCTCAAAAAAAAAAAAAAAAAAAGTCTGCTAATCTTTTATCTGTTCTTTTAGTTCCTGAGAGAGGAGTATTAAAACCTCCCTCTATCGTGGTAGATTTTTCTACTTCTACTTTTTATTCTGTCAATTTTTGTTCTGAATAGTTTTGAAGCTATATGAATAAGTACATACACATTTAGAATGGATTCAATTGGCATAAGCTTTTATCATTATGAAATGTCCTTTTTTATTTCTAGTAATATATACCTCCTTAGAGTCTACTTTGCCTGATACTCATAAAGCTGTTTTAGTTTTGTTTTTGTTAGTGTTTTCATAGTATATCTTTTTCTAAATTTAACTTCCAATGTTTTGTGTATATGATTTTATGGTCTAATTTTGCAACTGTTGAGAAATCTATCAGTCTAATTGTTATCTCTTTGTAGCAATATGTTGTTTCCTCTCTGCTTGCTTTTTAAAGATTTTTTCTTTGCTACTGGTGCTCTGGAGTTTCACAACAAATGTGTGTAGGTGTGGATTTAACTTTATTTATTGTACATGAGAATCACTGTCCCTCTTTATGAATTTGAGTCTTTTATCAATTCTGGAAATGTCTCAGCCATTACCATGTCAAATATATGGTCTCTTACATTCTATTCTCTCCTCCCAGTACCCTGGGTAGGTGTATGTTAAACTTCTCATTTTACTGTTCATAACTCTTTTTTTGTTTGTTTGAGACACAGTTTCACTCTTGTCACCCAGGCTGGAGTGCAATGGTGCGGTCTCGGGTCACTGCAACCTCCCCGTCCTGGGTTCAAGCAATTCTCCTGTCTCAGCATCTCAAGTAATTGGGATTACAGGTGCCTGCCACCATGGCCGTCTAATTATTTTTCTTTTTCTTTTTTTTTTTTTTTGTATTTTTAGTAGAGGTGGGGTTTCACCATGTTGGCCAGGCTGGTTTCAAACTCCTAACCTCATGTGATCCACCCACCTCAATCTCTCAAAGTGCTGGGATTACAGGTGTGAGCTGCTGTGCCTGGCCTGTTTATAACTCCTAACCTAATTCTTTCTTGAATAGTGTCTAATCTTCCGTTTAACCCATCCATTATGCTTTTTCTTCTTTTTTCCCCCCCACCTTTTTTTTTTTTTTGAGACGGAGTCTGGCTCTGTCACCCAAACTGGAGTTCAGTGACGCGATCTCCGCTCACTGCAAGCTCCACCTCCCGGGTTCACGCCATTCTCCTACCTCAGCCTCCCAAGTAGCTGGGACTACAGGTGCCTGACATCAGGCTCGGCTATTTTTTCTAATTTTAGTAGAGACGTGGTTTCACCATGTTAGCCAGGATGATCTCCATCTCCTGACCTTGTGATCCATCTGCCTTGGCCTCCCAAAGTGGTGGGATTACAGGTGTGAGCTACCGCGCCCGGCCACTTTTTCTTTTTTAAAGTATATTTTCTATCTATTTGGTTTTTCTTCAAATCATTCCCAAATGCATGTTTCTCATTCCATATTTCCTTTAAACATATTTATTTGATAATTCCAATATTTGATGTCCTCAGGGAACTAACTGTTGTTTCTGCTGACTCTCACTGCTGGTAGTTTGTATCCTTGTTTGTTTGGTAATTTTTGATTGTGAGCTCATGTGAGTGGATCTTAATCTCTGGATACACGAGTGGCCAAAATTAGGGATGCTTCCCTCAAAGATAAATTTGCATTTGCTTGCCAAGAGTCAGGGAGCATTACAGACTTAGGACAACTTTAGCCACTTTGAGGGTCGAAGCATGATGATGGAAGTCTCAAATTCAGCTTTTCCATCTTTCTACTATATTATAATTTAGTCTCAGAATTGATTGCTATACCAATATCAGCATTGGGCCCCAGGACAATCTAGCCTTTTGTGCTTTCTTGTTGCTCCATGCTCCCACATGTGGTTTCAAATCATCTTTCATGGAAAGTGAAGATGCAGCTGGAAGATTCACGTTATTGTGAGGCTGGTAAATGCATTAACATTCTACATCCTCCAAAATCTAGCTGTTTGTTAACGGGAAGGCCCTCCAGAATGTCTAGTCTAGCATATTATCAGAATAGAGGTTTGGGGCCGGGTGGTTGACGCCTGTAATCCCATGCGTGAAGGGATTAGAAGGCCAAGGTGGATGGATCATGAGGTCAGGAGTTCAAGACCAGCCTGAACAACATGGTGAAACCCTGTCTCTACTAAAAATACAAAAATTAGCTCGTTGTGGTGGCGCGTGCCTATAATCCTAGCTATTCAGGAGGCTGAGGCAGGAGAATTGCTTGAACCCAGGAGGCAGAGGTTGCAGTGAGCTGAGATTGCACCACTACACTCCAGCCTGGGCAACAGAACAAGACTCTGTCTCAAAAAAAAAAAAAAAAAAAAAAAAAAAAAGAAGAAGTTTAATTCAGGGTTGTTGTTAGTTTTCCAAGTTGAAAATAGCTTGCTAAAAGGGAGAAATAAGACTTTTTTGAGCAAATAATGGATATTTTATTTTTATCTCTATTCTTCCTTCTTAGTAAAAATGGAGAACTGAAATCCTAAGGAAGCAAAGAAAATGAAAAGTGATCTGTATGTAACTAGCTGTGTTAAGAAATTATAAATGTTATAGAAATTTGTTACCTGATTTTCTGTGGTCTTGAAGTTGGAAAGCATGAGTAAGGTCACTTTTTCGTGAAATCATTCTCTCTTTTAATATCTTGAGGGCGCTGCTTTCCACAGTATACACTCTGTAAGGAAAACAATAATTAGGTAAAAGTAACATAAATCATCCTGTTGTGTTTCATTTTAATGTGCAGTATTTATGAATTTTTACTTTAAATGAATTGCCTAGATTCTCACATATCGCTACTAGATGGTAAATGTATGCATATGTATATGTATGCGTATGTGTGTGTACATGCACACACGCCTTTCGTGAGGTTTTAAAAGGATTACAATTAGTATTTTCTTTTGAATATCAAAACTCACATGAACAATCATTTGAAAAGAAGGAAAATAAAGAGGAACTTACTATACCAGATATTGAAATTTATCATTAAATCACTGAGATAAAACAACAGATATTGACACTGAGAAGACTGATACACGAGTAGAACATAATAGAAATTTCATAAACAAAGGCTGCGTGCAGTGGCTGACGCCTGTAATCCTAGCACTTTGGGAGGCCGAGGCTGGTGGATGACAAGGTCAAGAAATCGAAACCATCCTGGCCAAAACTGTGAAACCCCATCTCTACTAAAAATACAAAAATTAGCCGGGTCTGGTGGCACATGCCTGTAGTCCCAGCTACTCTGGAGGCTGAGGCAGGAGAATTGCTTGAACCTGGGAGGCAGAGGTTGCAGTGAGCTGAGGCCGTGCCATTGCACTCCAGCCTGGGCAACAGAGCCAGACTTCGTCTCAAAAAAAAAAAAAAAAATTCATAAATATATCAAACTATGTATGGGAATAATATATATAATACAGAGGTATTGCAATTCAGTAGAAAAGGACAATTTTTAAAAAGAGTGCTAGCATAGTTAGCTAACTACCTGGACTTCAACCTCTACCACAGACCATTTACAAAAATAAATTTTCAAATAAAGGAGGAACAGAGGAACAAAATAGTCACACACATACATATAATGACAATTTTGTTCCTCTTTGTATTTTTTGTGCATGTACACACACACAAACACACACACACATATATATGGCAAAATGGTAGATGTAAATCCAGGCATATCAATAGTAACATCATATGAGGATGGATTAAATAATCAAAAGGCAGATATTGTGAAACTGGATAAAAACAACAAAACAAGATCCAACTATATGTTGTCAACAGGAGACACATTTTAGTTTCAAAGATACAAAGAGTTTAAAAGGAAAAGGACAAAAAAGGAAATCCCATGCAAACGGCAAGCATGAGAGCTAGAGTGGCATACCAATAGCAGACAAAATGGACTTTAAGACAAAAATTGTTACCAGAGACAAAGAGGGATATTTTACAATTATAAAACAGTTCATCAAGAAGATGAAACAATCAAAAACACATGAGAACCTAACAACAGAGCCAAAACTACATGAAGCAAAAACGGACAGAACTGAAGGGAGACATAGACAATTCAGCAATAATACTGAGACTTCAATAGTCGACTTTCAGTAATGGATGAAACAACTAGGTGGAAAATCAACATGGATATAGAAGACCTGAACAGCACTCAAACCAACTAGACCTCACAGACATGTATAAAACACTCCACCCAACAACAAGAGAATTACATTCTTCTATAGTACATGTGGAACATTCTCCACAATAGACTCGATGCTAGGCCATAATATAAGCCTTAATAGATTTAAAATGATTAAGATCAAAGTATCTTTACTTTGAAAAAAAATTTAGGATTTATTGAAAGAAGTAAATTAATAACAAAGTAATTTGGGAAAAATAAATAAATTAAAAATTAACAACAGAAGAAATGTGGGCAAGTCACAAATATAAGAAAATTAAACAACAAAACCTTAAATAACCAATAGGTCAAAGAAGAAATCACAGGAGAAGTCAGAAAATAAGATGAATGAAAATGAAAATGCAACATACCAAAACATATGGCATACACTGAAGTAGTGCTTATATAAAAATTTATAACTATAGGTGCCTATATTAAAAAAGAAAAAAGATCTCGAATCAATAACATAAACTTCTACTTTAAAAAATTGGAAAAAGGCTGGATGTGGTGGCTCACGCCTGTAATCCCAGCTACTTGGGAGGCTGAGGCAGGAGAATCGCTTGAACCTGGGAGGCAGAGGTTGCAGTGAGCCGAGATCACACCAATGCACTCCAGCCTGGGCAACAAGAGCAAAACTCCATCTCAAAAATAAATAAATAAATAAAATAAAAAATTGGAAAAAAGAGTAAATTGAACCCAACATCAGCAGATAAAAGGAAATAATAAAGAATAGAACAGTAAGAAATGAAATAGAGAATGGAAAGATAATAAAGAAAAATTAACCAAACTAAAAATTGGTTCTTTGAAAAAATCAACTAAATTGTCAAACCTTTAGAATGTCCAAGAAAAAAAAGAAAAAAGCCTCAAATTTCTAAAATCAAGAGTGAAAGAGGGGACATCATTACTGACCTTACAAAAGTAAGAAAGATTATAAAGAAATACTAAGAACAATTATAGACCAACATATTAGATAACATAGGACCAATTGCTAGAATGACACAAACAATCAAAACTGACTAGGAAAAAATTTAAAAAACTGAACATGCCTGTAACAAGTAAAAAGACTAAGTAATCAAATGATTCACAAAGACAAGCCCAGAGCCAGCTGGCTTCACTGGTAAATTCTTTGAAACATTTAAGGAAGAATGAATACCAATTACTCACAAACTCTTCCAAAAAGAAGAGGTGGGAATATGGCCCACTTAGAAGCTAGTATTACCTTGATACAAAAACCAGATAAAGATCACAAGAAAACTACAGACCAGTATCTCTTAGGAACATAGATACAAAATCCTCAACAAAATACTAGCAAATGGCATCCAGAAACGTATAAAAAGGATTATACACCATGGGTAAGTGGGATTTATTCTAGGAATGCAAGCTTTGTCTAATATCTGAAATCAACCAATGTAATATACCATATTAACACAGAACAAATAAACAATGGGAAAAGGACTCCCTATTCAATAAATGACACTGGGATAACTGGCTATTCATATGCAGAAGAATGAAACTGGACCCGTACCTATCACCATATGCAAAATTAAGTCAAGATGGATTAGACTTATTAATAAATGTAAGACCTCAAACTATAAAAATCCTAGAAGAAAACCTAGGAAATACCCTTCTGGACATCAGCTTTAGGAAATAATTTATGACTAAGTCCTCAAAAGCAACTGTAACAAAAACAAACATTGACAGATGAGAACTAATTAAACTAAAGAACTTCTGCACAGCAAAAGAAAATATCAACAGAGTAAGCAGACAACCTAAAGATTTGGAGAAAATCTTCACAAACTATGTATGCAACAAAGGTCTAATATCCAGGATTTATAAGGAACTTAAACCAGTTAACAAGCAAAAACCAAATAGACCCATTAAAAAGTGGGCAAAGGATATGAACAAACACTTCTCAAAACAAGGCATATAAGCGGCCAACCAATATGAAAAAATGCTCAACATCACTGAACATCAGAGAAATGCAAATCAAAACCACAATGAGATACCATCTCACACACCAGTCAGAATGGATATTATTCAGAAGTAAAAAATTAGTAAATATTGGCAAGGCTGCAGAGAAAAGGGAATGCTTATACACTGTTGGTGTAAATGCAAACTAGTTCAGTCACTGTAGAAAGCAGTTTGGAGATTTCTCAAAGAACTAAAAATGGAACTCCCATTGGACCCAGTAATCCCATTACTAGGTATATACCCAAAGGAAAATAAATCATTGTACCAAAAACACATGCACTTGTATGTTCATCATAGAACTATTCCCAATAGCAAAAACACGGAATCAACCTAGGTGTCCATCAATGGTGGATTGGATAACGAAAATGCAATACATATACACCATGAAATACTACACAGCCAAAAAAAACCAAAATCATTTCCTTTGCAGCAAAATGGATGCAGCTGGAAGCCATTATCCTAAGTGAATCAACGTAGGAACAGAAAATCAAATACCATGTGTTCTCACTTTTAAGTGGGAGCTCAACACTGGGTACACATGGACATAAAGATAGGAACAATAGACACTGGGAACTACTCGAGGGGGAGGGAGAGAGGAGGGCAAGGGCTGAACAACTAAGTATTGGGTATTATGCTCACTACCTGGGTGACAAAATCACTCATACATCAAACCCCAACATCACACAATATACCCATGTAACAAATCTGCACATGTACTCCTTGAATCGAAAATAAAAGTTGAAATTTTCAAAAATCACATGATCATCTCAATAGATGCAGAAAAACTTATCTGATGAAATTCAATACTCTTTCATGATAAAAACACTAACCAAACTAGGCATAGAAAGGAACTTCCTCCACCTGATGAGAGGCATCTACACAAATACAAAGCTAACATCAGACTTAATTATCAGAGAGTGAATGCATTCCCTTAAGATCAGAAATAAGACAAGTATATCTGCCTTCACCAGTTTTATTCAACACTGTACTGGAGGTTTTAGCCAAGATGATTATACAAGAAAAATAAAACCAGGATGATCATACAAGAAAAATAAAAACAAGGGATCCAGATTGGAAAAGAAGTAAAACTATCTCCATTAACACCATTAACAGATATGATCTAGGATATAGAAAATCTCAAGGACTCTACTAGAAAAAGATTAAAACTAACAAACAAGTTAATCAAGATTGTGCAAGATCAATATCCAAAAATCAATTGTATTTCTTTTTTTTTTTGAGACGGAGTCTCGCTCTGTCGCCCAGGCTGGAGTGCAGCGGTGCGATCTCGGCTCACCGCAACCTCCGCCTCCCGCATTCCAGCCATTCTTCTACCTCAGACTCCTGAGTAGCTGGGACTACAGGCATGTGCCACCACACCCAGCTAAGTTTTGTATTTTTAGTAGAGACAGGGTTTCACCATATTGGCCAGGCTGGTCTTGATCTCCTGACCTCATGATCCACCTGCCTCAGCCTCCCAAAGTGCTGGGATTACAGGCATGAGCCACCGCGCACGGCCAATCAATTGTATTTCTATACACTAGAAATCAAGAATCTAAAAATATAATTAAGGAAACAGGCCAGGTGCGGTGGCTCACATCTGTAATCCCAGCACTTTGGGAAGCCAAGACTGGAGGATCACTTGAGCCCAGGAGTTCGAGACCCAGCCTCGGCAACACAGTGAGATCCTGTCTCTACAGAAAATTGAAACACTTAGCCGGGTGTGATGGTGCATGCTAATTTTAATGTAAGGCCCAGGAATTTGAGGGTGCAGTGAGCTATGATCGCATCACTGCACTCCAGCCTGGGTGACAGAGTGAGACCCTGTCTCCAGAAAAAGAGAAAAGAAAAGAAAAGAACAGAAAAGAAAAACAATTCCATTTACTATGGCAGCAAAAAGAATAAAATATTTAGAAATAAATTTAGCAGCCGGGCGCGGTGGCTCAAGCCTGTAATCCCAGCACTTTGGGAGGCCGAGACGGGCGGATCACGAGGTCAGGAGATCGAGACCATCCTGGCTAACACGGTGAAACCCCGTCTCTACTAAAAAATACAAAAAAACTAGCCGGGCGAGGTGGTGGGCGCCTGTAGTCCCAGCTACTCGGGAGGCTGAGGCAGGAGAATAGCGTGAACCCAGG
>NC_045456.1:4694991-4705968 GCF_002776525.5 Piliocolobus tephrosceles
AAAAAATAATAAATAAAGAAATAAATAAATAAATTTAGCAAAATAAGTCCTAGACTTATACACGGAAAAGTACAAAATATTATTGAAGGAAATTAAAGAAGATTTAAATAAATAGAACAATATTTCACGTTCATGGACTGGACAACTTAATATTGTTAAGATGGTAATAGCCTTCAAATTGATCTACAGACTCAACATAATCCCTATCAAATTCCCAGCCGGTATTTTTGCAAATTGACAAGCTGATTCTGAAATTCACATGAAAATGCAAGGGACCCAAAATAGCCAAAACAATCTTTAAAAAGAAGTACAAAGTTCAACTCACATTTACCAGTTTTAAAACTGTAGTAAGTTTGTAAAGTTATAATAATTAGGACAGTGTGGTACTGGCATTAGGATAGACATAGACTTAGACAAATAGAATACAATTTAAAGGCCAGAAACAAACCCTTACATTATGGTCAACTGATTTTTGACAAGAGTGCCAAGAAGGAAAGAATAGTCTTTGAGTCATGGTTCTGGGACAACTGGATATCCACATGTAAAAAAAAAGCTGAACTCTTCCTTCACATCATATACAAAAATTAACTTAAAATGGATCAGAAACCTAAATATAGGAGCTAAACCTATAAAACTCTTAGAAGAGAACATAGGAATGAATCCTTATGACTCTGAGTTAGGCAATGCCTTCTTAGATACAATACCAAAAAAGCACGAGCCACACAAGAAAAAAAGATAAATTGGATTTTATCAAAATGAAAAATGTTTGCACTACAAATAATACCACAGAGAAAGGGATAAGACATCCCACAGAATGGGAGAGAATATTTGCAAATCAAATATTGAACAAGTGGCCAGTCGTGGTGGCTCATGCCTATAATCCCAGCACTTCGGGAAGCTGAAGCAGGTGGATCACTTGAGCCCAGGAGTTCAAGATCAGCCTTTAACATGGTGAAACCCCATCTCATCAAAAATACAAAAATTAGCCAAGTGTGCTGGCTTGTGCCTGTAGTCCCAGCTACTTCAGAGGCTGAAGCAGGAGAATCAATTGAGCCCTGCAGGCGAAGGCTGCAGTGAGCCATGATCACCTGGGCAACAAAGTGAGACCCTGTCTCAAAAAAATATATATATACTGAATAAGTGATGTGTATATAGAATAAAGAACTCTTGCAATGCAAAAATAAAGAGTGACAATTAAAAATGGAAAATGAACTTGAAATATAATATTTCTAAAGAAGATATACAAATGTCCAATAAGTACATGGAAAGATGCTCAACATCATTAATCATTAGGGAACTACAACTCAACACTACAATGAGATTCTACCTCACACCACTAAGACAACAATAAGAAAAAAGAGATCAAGCTGGGTGTGGTGGCTCACACCTGTAATCCCAGCACTTTGGGAGGCTGAGGCGGGGAAATCACCTGAGGTCAGGAGTTCGAGACCAGCCTAGCCAATGTGGTGAAACCCTGTCTCTACTAAACATACACAAATTAGCTGGGCATGGTGGCACATGCCTGTAGTCCCAGCTACTCAGGAGGCTGAGGCAGGAGAATCACTTTAACCCAGGAGGTGGAGATTGCAGTGAGCCGAGACTGTGCTGCTGCACTCCAGCCTGGAGCAACAAGAGTGAAACTCTGTCTCCAAAAAAAAAAGAGATCATAACAAGGGTTGGCAACGATGTAGAAAACTTGGAATCCTCACACACTGATGGTGGAAATGGTAAACTGGTAAGCCCCTTGGGAAAAAGTTTGCAAGTTCCTCAAAATGTTAAACATAGAATTACCATATAACCCAGCAATTCCATTACCAAGTATTTACTCAAGAGAAATGAAACGTGTACACACAAAAACTTGCCCATGAATGTTCATAACACCATTGTTTATAATAACCAAGAAGTGGAAACACCCTAAATGTCTATCAACTCATGAATGGATAAACAAAATGTGGTCTATTCATACAATGGAATATTATTCACCCATAAGAAGGAATGAAGTACGGATATAGAATACAGCATGAATGACCTCAAAAACATTGTGCTGAGTGAAAGAAGCCAGCCACAAAAGACCACATATTGTGTGATCTCATTTATATGAAATGCCCAGAATAGGCAAATCCACAGAGACAGAAAATAGATTAGTGGTTGCCTAGGGCTGTGATGGGAGGAGGTGACTGGGAAATGACTGCTCAATGGGTATGAGTCTTCTTTTTAGGGTGGCAAAAATGTTCAAAAGTTAGATAATGGTGATAGTTGCACAACTCTGTAAATGTACTGTCACTGAATTGTAAATGGGTAAACTTTGTGGTACATAAATTACATCTCAATGTAGCTGTTAAATTTGAGAATTTGTGTGTGTGTGTGTGTGTGTGTACAGAGACAGAGAAAGAGAAATTTTCTAAACAAAGGTAAAAATCCAAAAATTATAATGAAATTATAAATATGGTATGTTGTTTTTCAGATTGTCCAATGTTATAACCCTTTTGAAGTAGCTATTAAAATTTTAAACACATAAATTCCATAAATTTCACATTGTAAAATCTTACATTAAAAAATTCACTAAAACTTATGGATATATGTCCACACACAGACACACACACACACACACAGAGGATTTTTCCAGCTTTAATGACATAAAACCATAATTATAACATATTTATAACTGGCAAATAAAATCATATATATTTAAGGTATACAATGTGATGATTTGATATACATGTATCTCCAGATATCCTCTACCTCTCAGCCCCTGGCAGCCACCACACTACTCTGTTTCTATGAGTTCGATTTTTTTAGATTCCACATATAAGTGATGTCAAACAGTATTTGTCTGACTTATTTCACTTAGGAAAATGCCCTCCAGGTTCATCCATGTTGTCATAAATGTCAGTATTTCTTTTTTATGTTGGCATAATTTTCCATTGTGCGTGTACAATCAGCCCTCTGTATGCATGGGTTTCCCTTCAGTGGATTTTTTTTTTTTTTTTTGAGACAGGGTCTCATTTTATTGCCCAACCTGGAGTGCAGTGGTGCGATCTCGTCCCATTGCAGCCTTGATCTCCCATGCTCAAGTGATTCTCCTGCCTCAGCCTCCAGAGTAGCTGGGATTACAGGTGTGCACCATCACGTCCAGCTAATTTTTATATTTTATGTAGAGAAGGGGTTTCACCATGTTGCCCAGCTAGTCTCGAACTCCTGGGCTCAAATGATCCTCCTGTCTCAGCCTCCCAAAGTGCTAGGACTACAAGCCTGAGTCACTGCGCTTGGCCGAACTTATTTTTTTTTAAACAGATGGTTGTGCCTGTACTTAACATGTACAGACTTTTTCTTGTCATTATTCCATAAACAATATAGTATAACAACTATTGACATAGTATTTATATTGCATTCGGTATTATAAGTAATTTAGGGCCAGGCGCAGTGGCTCAAGCCTGTAATCCCAGCACTTTGGGAGGCCGAGACGGGCGGATCACGAGGTCAGGAGATCGAGACCATCCTGGCTAACACGGTGAAACCCTGTCTCTACTAAAAAATACAAAAACAAAATCAGCCGGGTGTGGTGGCGGGCGCCTGTAGTCCCAGTCACTTAGGAGGCTGACGCTGGAGAATGGCGTAAACCCGGGAGGCAGAAGTTGCAGTGAGCTGAGATCCGGCCACTGCACTCCAGCCTGGGTGACAGAGCAAGAATCCGTCTCAAAAAAAAAAAAAAAAAAAAAAAGTAATTTAGAGATGATTTAAAGTATATGGAAGGATGTGCATAGGTTTTATGCAAATACGATGCTATTTTATATAAGGGACTTGAGCATGCAGGGAGTATATATATTTATATATATTATATATATATATATAATATATAAATCCACACACGTATATCAGTCACATTTTCTTTTTCTGTCTTGACAGACACTTGGGTTGTTACCATATCTTGACTATTGTGAATAATGCCACACTGAACATGGGAATGCAAATATCTCTTCAAGATACTGATTTGATTTCCTTTGGATATATACCTAGTAGTGGGATTGCTGGATCATATGGTACTTCTCTTTTTAATGTTTTGAGGAACCTCTATACCGTTTTCTATAATGGCTGTACTAATCCATATTCCTATCAACAGAGTACAAGCGTTCCCTTTTCCCCACACCCTGGTCAACACTTGTGTTTTGTCTTTTTGATAACAGCCATTCTAACCGTGTGAGATGGTATCTATCTCATTGTGGTTTTGCTTTGCATTTCCCTGATAATCAGTGACGTTGAGCATCTTTTCGTGAACTTGTTGGCCATTTGTATGTCTTTGGGAAAATGTCTATTCAGGTCCTTTGCCTATTTTTTAAATTGGATTACTTGTTTGTTTGTTTGCTGTTGAGTCGTATGAGTTCCTTACGTATAGGAATGCTAGTTATAGCATTGTTTTTAAATGAAGAATCCTGGAACCAATATGGATGTCTATCAGTTGGATAAGATTTAGTTGCTCCATAACTGTTATGGTACATGTATACTACAGAATAATATGTATGTACTAAAAAGAAATAGTTAGGTCTACCTCTACTAACTTGGGGTGATGTTCATGATATAATTTTTAGGGGAAAAATTCAGTTGCAGAATACAGTGTGCAGTGTGATTCTATCTTTCTTTATATATATATGTATGGCCGGGCGTGGTGGCTCATACTGTAATCCCAGCACTTTGGGAGGCTGAGGCAGGCGGATCACAAGGTCAAGATATCAAGACCATCCTGGCCAACATGGTGAAACCCCATCTCTACTAAAAAACCAAAAATTAGCTGGGTGTGATGGCACACGCCTGTGGAGGCTGAGGCAGGAGAATTGCTTGAACCCGAGAGGCAGAGGTTGCAGTGAGCTGAGATCGTGCCACTGCACTCCAGCCTGGCAACAGAGCAAGACTCCGTCTCAAAAAAAAAAAAAAGAAAAAAATGTATGTACAGGCTGGACACAGTGGCTCACACCTGTAATCTCAGCATTTTGGGAGGCCAAAGCAGGCAAATCATCTGAGGTCAGGAGTTCAATACCAGCTTGGCCAACAAGGTGAAACCCTGTCTCTACTAAAAATACAAAAATTAGCCCAGTGTGGTGGGGCACGCCCGTAGTCCCAGCTACTCGGGAGGCTGAGGCAGGAGAATCA
Organism: Piliocolobus tephrosceles; assembly: GCF_002776525.5. Taxonomy (NCBI): domain Eukaryota; kingdom Metazoa; phylum Chordata; class Mammalia; order Primates; family Cercopithecidae; genus Piliocolobus; species Piliocolobus tephrosceles. The sequence continues at coordinate 4,700,137 of NC_045456.1, forward strand.
CTTGAACCCAGGAGGTGGAGTGGAGGTTGCAGTGAGCCAAGATTGTGCCACTGCACTCCAGCCTGGGCGACAGAGCAAGACTACTTCTTACCAAAAAAAGTATGTACATTGTTTATCATCTTTCTCTTCATACTGAGATATGTGTTTGATGAGGGGACTTCGGCCTATCTTGTATTATCTATGCCTAGAACAGTATCTGACACATGGTAGGTACTCAAAGTTTTTTTTAAACTCAATGACTGAATAAATGCTTGTCTATTTTTGTAAGAGCAAGAAGAGGGTGGAAGGGGCCATTCTAAGCTGCTAGTTTTAGTTACCTCTGGGGAAAAGGATAATTGAGAAGGGAGAGAAGATTGTTAACATTTTCTTTATTCTTCTCTGCTTTTTTTTTTTTCAGTTGTTAACAACAAACTTGTTAGTTCTATAATGTAAAAAATCTTAGACTGGCCGCAGTGGCTCACGTTTGTAATTCCAGTATTTTGGGGGGCCAAGGTGAGTGGATCACGAGGTCAGGAGTTCAAGACCAGCCTGGCCAACATGGTGAAACCCTGTCTCTACCAAAAATACAAAATATTAGCCAGGTGTGGTGGCGGGCCCTTGTAATCCCAGCTACTTGGGAGGATGAGGCAGGAGAACTGCTTGAACCTGGGAGGCAGAGGTTGCAGGGAGCTGAGATCGAGCCACTGCACTCCAGCCTGGGCCGCAGAGTGAGACTCCATCTCAAAAAAAACTTAAAAAGATAATGTGAAAGGGAGAAAAGGATTATAAGCTATGAATGCCATCACATGGAAAGAGACACTCAACTATTTGTCACATACACTTCTGGATAGAGAAGAGAAAGGGGCAAGACCAGATAGAGCTGTTTGGGGGTCAGAGAAGGCTGTAGGTTAGGGGACTGAGTGGGTGTGGGGAATCTTCTTTTCTTTACATTCAGTTATGTTTCTGAGGACTGACTGCTTTATCCATCTAAAAAGATGTACAAATTTAGAATTGCTCCTTTTGGTTTCAATTATGGGTGCATTCACCACTTGGTGTCTGGAACTATTTCCATTTTGTTGATACTAATGAGTAAGCTATAAATGACTGTCTTCACTCACGTGGCTGCTCTTAGTCACGTGGGACTAGTTCTAACGGGTCCATGATACCAGTGCTCTGTGTTCTCCGTATAGTATACACACCTTTGGCGAAGAGGCTGAAAGCACGTTGCTTTAGTTACTTGGTACTGGAAAAATCGAGGAGCTGTACCAGAACATAGTTTGATGTAAGCTCCTCGATTGCTGCCTTCTTCATAATAATTAGAAGCAGAAAATATAGTCACAACCTGGTTAAAGAAAAAGAGGGTCAGGTTCACGTAAAATTATTTCTCAAAAAGTCATTCAATAAGGTCAGAAATAGCTCAATTCTTAAAAAGCAAGAATCAAAGAAAGTTCATAAACTCTGCAAATCATCCAACTCTTATGTGATTTCTATGATTGCATCAGAGGAAAACAAGGCTACTACCCAGTGTCCCCAGGAGCACTAACTCCTGGCCACTCAGCCAACATCCTCAGCGCATGGCCCTGCAATCCTGGGTACAATTTTAGTGCCAAATCTCAGAATCCTTTTTAATGTCTGATTTTGCAAATTCTTTTTCCAAGGAGATAAATCCCCTATTTTCTTGTCTTGTAATAGTTGAGCATTCAGAACGAAATTTGTCTGGTATTTCAGTTTTTTTCTTCTGCCTGGAGCAGAATGATTTAGAAGGTTCAGGGCCCGAGAAAGTCAGTGCTTTAAGAGCAGAGACGCAGTGGCTAGAGGAAGGGACCACGACCATTATCTTGTGAAGGAACTAGCCTTGGGCTGTGGTAGAATATGGGAGGACACTTTTTTTTTTTTTTGAGATGGAGTCTCGTTCTCTCACCATGCTGGAGTGCAGTGGCATGATCTCAGCTCACTGCAACCTCCACCTCCTGGGTTCAAGCAATTCTCCTGCCTCAGCCTCCCGAGTAGCTGGGACTACAGGTGTGTGCCACCATGCCCAGCTAATTTTTGTATTTTTAGTGGAGACAGGGTTTCACCATGTTGGCCAGGATGGTCACTATCTCTTGACCTCATGATCCACCTGCCTTGGCCTCCCAAAGTGCTGGGATTACAGATGTGAGCCACTGCACCCGGCCGGGAGGACCATATTTGCGGGTGACAGGGAACCTGGCTTAGGCTCTCTTCTGTCCTGATGAGCATGTCACTTTAGACAAGCCACTGCTGTTTTCTTTCTATTTTTCTATCTATTTTCTTATTACAAAGAAACCCTAAACAATACTTGCCTTACTCATCTTGCAATGTTAGTATGAGCTGAAAATGAATTAATAGAGGTCAGAAAAACAAAGTGCTGACACAGAGGGAAATGCCATACAACTTGGTATCCATTTTTATTTATTGCTGTTCACCATAGAAAAAGGTGCATTCCAGGCCAGGTGCAGTGGCTCATGCCTATAATCCCAGCACTTTGGGAGGCTGAGGCAGGTGAATCACCTGAGGTCAGGAGTTTGAGACAAGCCTGGCCAACATGAAACCTTGTCTCTACTAAAAATTCAAAAAATAGCTGGACATAGTGGTAGCCGCCTGTAATCCCAGCTTCTCGGGAGCGTGAGGCAAGAGAATCGCTTGAACCCAGGAGGCAGAGGTTGCAGTGAGCCGAGATCACGCCACTGCACTCCAGCCTGGACAAGAGAACGAGACTCTGTCTCGAAAAAAGAAAAAAAAAGAAAGAAAAAGGTGCATCCCAGGACAACTTGGGACAAGAAACCAGCTCCTCAGTCCTCACCTCTTTTAGCCTTTGATCAGACACCACTGAAGGAACACAACATACTCCATTTTAGTGGCTGTAGCTAAACTGACTATAGTGAGCAACTTGCTGGAGGTCGTCTACTGAGGGAGCTGAAGGGAAGGGTGGTTTGTGTTTTGGGCCCTGCACAGGGAACATGTAAAAAGTGGAAGAGCAAACTGGATTCACTGTTGCCTTTTATGCACTCTGAGGAAAAGGACATTCTCAACCCCACTGTGTGGGACAGTTGCCTTACAAGTAGTAAAGAACCAAGCCTTTCTGTCTGTCTACTTAGTGCCATGTATCAGAATTTCTGTTTCTGAGGCCGGTGCTGTGGCTCACGACTGTAATCCCAGCACTTTGGGAAGCCGAGGCAGGCAGATCACCTGAGGTCAGGAGTTCGAGACCAGCCTGGCTAACATGGCGAAACCCTGTCTCTACTAAAAATATAAAAATTAGCTGGGTGTAGTGGCGCACACCTGTAATCCCAGCTACTTGAGTGGCTGAGGCACGAGAATCACTTGAACCCAGGAGGCAGAGGTTGCAGTGAGCTGAGATCACGCCACTGTACTCCAACCTGGGTGACAGAGCAAGACTCCGTCTCTCAAAAAAAAAAAAAAAAAAATCGAGAATCTCTGTTTCTGGGATTAGGGAAGATCAGGGAAATAAACCAAATATCTTTTAGGACAAGGGACAGTGAGGATCTTTCAAACAACCTAGATGAAGCCCGCCTTCTCTGGTTTCTGTTTGGTACTAGAGAAGGTATCTTCTCATGGGCTTCTAGGCCAGACATACTCTGTGAAGAAAAGACTGTGCTTAGGGGAAGGATGTTAATGGGAATGTCACCAACAATTTTAGCTTACCTTCCCATCATGACAGATTTCATACCCTTCGGGCTTACATTCATGAGACCTGATGAGCATCTTCAACTGGTATTTATTAAGAATCTTGGAAGTAACATCTGGTCCAAAATAGCAGCCCCCTCCTCGGCCCGTATTTGGAAAACAGCCGTTTTTGCCTCTGGGATCACTCCACAGAATATCAATAATCTTGGAACAACAAACCAGATTTTGCTGTAACTTACAAGTGAGAATATATCTTTCTAGATTCCAACTTATTTGTCAGAAATATTAACCCAAGGTATCCCAAAGACTACTTCTCATTCTTCCTTGAAAATTCTTTCAGGCCTGGCGCAGTGGCTCACACCTGTGATCCCAGCACTTTCGGTGGCTGAGGTGGGAGGACTGCTTGAGGCCAGGAGTTCAAGCCCACCCTGGGCAACATGGTGAGACCTCGTCTCTACAGAAAATACAAAAATTAGCCAGGCATGGTGGTGCATGCCTGTAGTCTCAGCTACTAGGGAGGCTGAGATGGGAGGATCACTTAAGCCTGAGAGGTTGAGGCTGCAGTGAGCCATGATCTCTCCACTGCATTCCAGGCTGGGTGACAGACGGAGACCCTGTCTCAAAAAAAATAAAAAGAACATTGTTTCATATTCACCTCCTCCATGAATATCCAATACAGCAATAACAATAACCATGAATCAGCCCTTGTCCTTTTTTTTTTTTTTTTGGCTTTAAAAATTCCATCACAATTGTTTGACAGTTGTTGAATCTACAAGGTTCTTTTCTCTTAAAAGAACTTCATTGTCACATTCAGGGGAGAAATTAGCTCCCCACAATGCCCACACATTAGGTGTGTCTTCATATGTTCAAAGACATAAGGTAGGTCTCCTGCTATGGCTCTGGGCCAGGTTTTTGTCCTGTTGAGCACATAGCCTGAGGAAGCCCTTGCTGTTTCCCAACACAAACGTGGAAACCTGTTCATCTGAGGGTGTCTCCTAGAGCATCTCCTTCACCATTCCCCCTCCGTGTGAAAGAAATAAAGACACAGAGACAAAGTATAGAGAGAGAAAGGCGGGGCCCAGGGGACCAGTGCTGTGCTTACAGAGGACCCACGCTGGCACCGGTCTCTGAGTTCTCTCGGTATTTGTTGCTCAGAAGATGAGGGAGTGAATCAGCAGTAAGACATACAGATGCCCAGAGATGTTCCATTTGCCCAGGGACGGGCAGGAGACAGATGTTTTTCTTTTGCTGAGATTTAGGAGAATGGTACTGACCTTCAACCACAAGCAGGCTCTAAGCATTTGCCTAACAAACCACATTCCTTACAGCCCAAAATCCTTTAAACCTTAATTACCACAGCGATGTCTCTAGCAAGGACAAGATTAGGGGTAGAGTCACAGATTAACAGCATCTCAACTTCCTGAGCCCAGTACAAACACGTCCCACCATATATCTCTCAACTTCCTGAGCCCAGTACAAACACATTTCTCAACTCAGAGACTACCATATATCTCAACTTTAGAAAAACACCACCTGGAAAATCCCCGATAAGGACACAGCCGTTTGTGGTTTTACTGAAAGCGCGGGAACCAATAGAAAACTGCTAAATGTATAACTTAAAATGTTAACCAATTGTAATGCTGTAACCTAGAGAAATCCCTTGTTCCTCTGTAACCTTACAAGTCCTGTTTACATCAGGCTATAAAAAGCAAGCGCACGCATTGTTCAGGGCCCTCGTGTAAGCTGTGAAGCGGAGGGACCAAGTTCGAACTTGCAGTAAAGATCCTTGCCGCTTGGCTTTGACTCTGGACTCTGGTGGTCTTCTTTGAGGAATAAACGGACTGGGCATAACATCTGGGGGCTCGTTTGGGATTCCCCAAGCCCACCAGACCCCTGGTCAATGGATCTACCAGGATCAATCTGCTGATAGGTGAGCCAGCTCGTCTCTGTTTGTCTGTCTGTGTCTGTTCTGAACCTGTATCTGTGACTCGCGAGGTCTGAAACTGAAGCTGACGAAGTCCTGGTGGACGCGCTATAGGACAGCCAGTGGAGACCGGTGGGAGACGTCCCCTGGCTCTCGTCTGATCTAGATTTTTATCTGAACTGATTCTGACCCGGGCTTCCGGAGCACGCTTGCGGCTAGATATTATTAATACGCCAGATTTCCTTTACAGGAATTCTAAC
>NC_045456.1:4735968-4750914 GCF_002776525.5 Piliocolobus tephrosceles
TCCCAGCTACTCGGGAGGCTGAGGCAGGAGAATGGCGTAAACCCGGGAGGTGGAGCTTGCAGTGAGCTGAGATCCGGCCACTGCGCTCCAGTCCGGGCGACAGAGCTAGACTCCGCCTCAAAAAAAAAAAACAAAACAAAAAACAAAAACAAAAAGAAGAGAGAACTGGAGGAGAGAGCTATATGTTTAGCAGTATACGCCATTTTCTTCCCTTCCCTTCCCTTCCCTTTTCTTTTTTCTTTCTTTCTTTTTTTCTGAAATAGTGTTTTGCTGTTGCCCAGGCTGGAGTGCAGTGGCTTGATCTTGGCTCACTGCAGCGTCAGCCTCCTGGGTTCAAGTGATCCTCCCGCCTCAGCCTCCCAAGTAGCTGGGATTGCAGGTGTGCACCACCATGCCCAGCTATTTTTTTGTATTTTAGTAAAGACAGGGTTTCACCTTTCTGGCCAGGCTGGTCTTGAATTCCTACCCTCAAGTGATCCGCGTGCCTCAGCCTCCCCAAGTGCTAGGATTACAGTTGTGAGCCACCAAACCTGGCCACCATTTTCTTCATATAGGTAATTACATTTAATCATCCCAACAATCCGATATGGTAGGTATTTTTATCTTCAGTTTATAAGTGTGGAAACCAAGGATTAAAAACTTCACTATGTTGCCCAGTCACCCAGGAAGTGGCAGAGGCAGGATGTTAACCTAGTTCTGTCTGTCTAATGTTAGAGCCTCACAGTCTTTACTATGTTAAGGTGGCTCTCAACTTGGGATCTCCACAGAGCTAGTGAGGGACATCCCAGAGGCATCTTCTCAATATCTCAAAAAGCCCTTGATAGAGCTGGCTGCTCAGGCTAACCTCAGGAAAGCAAAAGTTTTCAATCTGATCAATTGGAAGAGGCTGCCATGACTGATTAGCACTGTAGTCATAGGGCAGGTGGCGATAGAGTGTGGCATTCATGCCCTGTGTTTGCCAGTATTTGACTGACAAAGACATCATGTTCCCTTGTGCTCTTGGCTAGAATCTAATCCACTCATTATGTTAATACTGACTATTATATCTTGATCAAAATGTCTTATTGGCTTGCCTACTCGCTGATATAATGGGAAAGTTACCTTAAACTTAGAGTGGGCTTAAATTTTATTGCAACTGGGTTTTGTTGCATTTTTGTTTGTTTGTTTGTTTGTTTTGAGACAAGGTCTCTCTGTCATGCAGGTTGGAGTGCAGTGGTGCAATCATAGCTCACTGCAATCTCAAACTCCTGGGTTCAAGCAGTCCCCATGCTTCAGCCTCCCAAGTAGCTGGGACCACAGGTGTGTACCACCACTCCTGGCTAATTTTTTTCTTTTTTGTAGAGCTGAGGTCTTGCTATGTTGACCAGACTGGTCTCAAACTCCTGGTCTCAAGCAATCTGCCCACCTCAACCTCCCAAAGTGCTGGAATTACAGGGGTGAGCTACCATGCCTGGCTGCAACTGGGATTTTTCTTTTTTTAAGAGTAAAAGGAGGTGCTATTAATAATTACAACAGGACAAGAGATGTAAGCCAGGACGCATCATCATCAGTTGGTGAGGTGGGAAAGGGTGGTATGTAAAATCACCACAGAATCAGGAGAGGGCTGTAAAAAACTTTCTATTCAGTTTTTTTTTTTGAGATGGAGTCTCACTTTGTCGCCCGGGCTGGAGTGCAGTGGTGCGATCTCAGCTCACTGCAAGCTCCGCCTCCCGGGTTCATGCCATTCTCCTGCCTCAGCCTCCCGAGTAGCTGGGACTACAGGTGCCCACCACCATGCCCGGCTAATTTTTTGTATTTTTAGCAGAGACGGGGTTTCACCATGTTAGCCAGGATGGTCTCGATCTCCTGACCTCGTGATCCGCCTGCCTTGGCCTCCTAAAGTGCTGGGATTACAGGTGTGAGCCACCGCACCCGGCCTCAGTTTTGTTTTAGGTTTGCCCTGCTTTGATCTTAAATGTCTCAGGAGATAGTTAATGAATATTAATACTTACTACATCCCAGGTGCTGGGGTTTTATCAATGGACTAGAAAAACAGAGGAAGGGCCGGGCGCGGTGGCTCAAGCCTGTAATCCCAGCACTTTGGGAGGCCGAGACGGGCGGATCACGAGGTCAGGAGATCGAGACCATCCTGGCTAACACGGTGAAACCCCGTCTCTACTAAAAAATACAAAAATCTAGCCGGGCGAGGTGGCGGGCGCCTGTACTCCCAGCTACTCGGGAGGCTGAGGCAGGAGAATGGCGTAAACCCGGGAGGCGGAGCTTGCAGTGAGCTGAGATCCGGCCACTGCACTCCAGCCCAGGCGACAGAGCGAGACTCCGTCTCAAAAAAAAAAAAAAAAAAAAAGAAAAACAGAGGAAGATAATAAACAAACAGTACCACAATTTCGTACTTAAATTTGGTAACTGTGATGAAAGATATGTACAAGGGGCTTGACAGTATATAAAAGGGGATGTCATCTGGTCTGGAGGTCAGACTTATTAAACTTTAAATTAAAAAGACGGGAGGATGCTAGCAACAACGTTCTCATTCACATGTGTATAAAGGTATAAAGGATCCAAAAAGTCAAGGTGCCACTGGGGTCACATTTCTGTCTCTATCAGATTAAATTCCAGCTCTAGACACCCCCCACCCAGGGTTGGTTGGAAGTTGATGATCAGTCCTGAGGGGTAAAAGTTCAGGTTTCCCACTAGGACCATAGAGCATCATCTGGCTCTACTGTTATTACTGGTCCTCAACCCATGTGGCACCCCGTACACCTCTTAGCCTGAGGGCTTCCTCTTGGCCCAGGTAGAGGAGGAAGACAACTCCAGTGACCCTGTAAGACCCGTCCAAGGAACCCTTCACGAGGCATGAGATCTTCACAGGCACCACATTGCCACTTGTCTCAGAGGTTCCATACTAGTTCCTGCTCTGCTTGTAGTTAGTATGATTATTTAAACATTTCAAAAGATATTTCCAAAAAAATTATCCTAAGTTATTTGATGTGTATTATGTGGGAAATCATATCAATTCAGAAATAAATTCCACTTATATAAGTGATTTCACTTATATAAGGTACCTAGAGTAGTGAAATTCGTAGACAGAAGGTAGAATGGTGGTTGCCAGAGGCTGGGAGACGGGAGACTGGGTAGTTAGTGTTTAACGGGTCCAGAGTTTCAGTCTGGGATGATGGAAAATTCTGTAAATAGATGGTAGTGATGGTGATGGTTGCACAACAATGTGAATATACTTAATACCTCTGAACTATACACTTAAAAATGGTTACAGTGGCAAGTTTTATGTTATGTATATTTTACCACAATATAAATGAATGAATTAATTGAGATTTTAATTTTAAAAATCAGGATTTTTCACTTTTAGAAACTACATAAAATGCCAACATTTCCTCATTTTTCCACCCTCAACATGAATTTAAATTTTTTTTCCAAATATAGAAGTCACCCACTTAGTTCTTTATCATGCAGTCATAGATTTTTCTTAAAATGTATACTTTTATATACTCTAATAAAATCTATAATCTTTTTAGAGTTACAACCACTAAAACACAAATCAGCTCAAAATAATAAATGAAGAGGTACGTATTCCCTTCTAAATCCCTGAGAGAAGATTCATGCCAACATTACTTCTTACTTTGTTCCTCTCTACACGGTGGAGTAAATTCAAGTCTGTGGTCTCTGATATCCCACCATGGATGACCAGGATTTCATTGTCAACAATTGTACCGATTGGGAGCCAGGCATAGAGTTCTTCCAAGATTTGTAAGATTTTTTTTCCATGTAGCTGTAAGTAAGAGCTTGAGTAAGTTTTGTTTTTCTGATAGGTTCAGTTTATTGAATAGTCCCCATGTATGGACAACAAGTAATGGTTTTCAGGCCACTCAAAGGAAGTCAGCAAGGAGTCACTAACCAGTTAGCATGTATTTATCATGTCTTTTTATTCTATGTGTGTGTGTGTGTGTGTTGTTGTTTTTTTTTGAGATGGAGTCTCGCTCTGTTGCACATTGGAGTGCAGTGGCACCACCTTGGCTCACTGCAACTTCTGCCTCCCAGGTTCAAGCGATTCTCCTGCCTCAGCCTCCCAAGTAGCTGGGACTAAAGGCGTGTGCCACCACGCCCAGCTAATGTTTGTATTTTCAGTAGAGACAGGGTTTCTCCATGTTGGCCAGGCTGGTCTCGAACTCCTGACCTCAGGTGATCCGCCCACCTCAGCCTCCCAAAGTGCTGGAATTACAGGTGTGAGCCACTGTGCCTGGCCCTTTATTCTGTATTTTTGATACTATTACATCTTGGGGCCTTGCTGACTCTGAAGGAGAGACTGTCCCTCCCAGGGCTAGCTAATTCCTAGATAGTCAATGACTCGCCCTTCATAAGCAAACCAAGCAATGGAGAGCCCACACCCCACACCCCAGCTACCTTCTTTATGGAGCTCTCACACTCTTCATCCTGGGGCCAGGTACCAGACAACTAGGGACAACCTCTGTGGCCCAGAGCAGGCTGAAATTACTCCAACTGGTCAGTCCTAAACCAGATTACACTCAGATGCTTCCCTCTGCCCTCCCTCCTACAAAAACCACAATCAAAGCTCTCGCTCCCTCTGCCTTCTTCTTTTTTTTTTTTTTTTGAGACGGAGTCTCACTCTGTTGCCCAGGCTGGAGTGCAGTGGCGCGATCTCGGCTCATTGCAACCTATGCCTCCCGGGTTCAAGCTATTCTCCTATCTCAGTCTCCCAAGTAGCTGGGATTACAGGAACACGCCACCACGCCCAGCTAATTTCTATATTTTTAGTAGAGGGAGGGTTTCACCACGTTGGTCAGGCTGGTCTTGATCTCCTGACCTCATGATCTGCCTGCCTCAGCCTCCCAAAGTGCTGGGATTACAGGTGTGAGCCACCGTACCCAGCCTTCCTCTGCCTTCTGACCAACTCTGGTGCTTCCCCACGCGGTCCCCCAGGGTGGCGTGTAGTGCTCCCCTTTTCCAGAGAACTGTAAATAAAAATCTCTTCCTTCATGACAGTCATTTCTATGTCTGCATGTTTTACCACACCTAAGTAAAACAAATCCTTGGTACCTTTAAAGCAATGAAATACGTATCTATGCTAAAACTTACACAAAACTCACAATGAAAAAGTGTGGCTTAATCCAGAAAGAAAATATAAGACTCTACCGTGGCCAGGGCTTCCTGCTGTGCTTGTATTTTATTGGCATGCATTCTGACTAGCTGGCCTATCACCTTTCCTAAAGCATCAGTCTGGTCTTTCTTGGCTCTTTTTAAATTTCTCTATAGAAACAGCAAAATAAATAAAAAAAAAAAAAAAAAAGAAAAAGAAAAAGAAAAAAAAGGATGTCTTACCTTATATTTATGCAAAATTTCTTTCGTGAAGCCATACCTAAAAAAAATGGGATGTAAATGATTTGATTGTTGATAACGCCTACTTCCATGAGTCATGCAAAAAGGGGAGTCCTTGGCATCTCAGTACCACAAGCACCAAGAACTGAAGAAACCAGAGTTCAGTTGGAAATATTACTTACCTGAGTCTTTGCTACACATGACTGGAAAGCATAAAAGCAACCAGTGACATCATCCCTACCCTCAAGGAGCTTATAGTATAGCTGGGGAAAGAAGATAGATTTCTATGAAACAATCATAAGACAACTTAAGAAATATGTGGTAGGCACAGGTTGTGTAAATGCTACAAGTATGCAGAGAAGCATGCTGTGGTAGCTGGGGGAATCTGTGTGGGAGAAGACTTTTCATTGAGATAGAATTTCTCAGACATCCTATACAGTAAATGATTGGAAAATCAGACATCCTATACAGTAAATGATTGGAAAAAAAGAAAAGACTGAACAAAGATAAAGGCCTAGAAGGTAACAAGTTGGCTTGGCATGCTCTCTCTGATATAGGTCCCATAATGGTATTGAGGGTTTTAATAGAAAGTGTCAGGAATCTTAATGCCTGAATAGCAGTAGTGAAGGGAGATTCAATGATGACAATATTTCTGTTACTTTTCCTTGCTTTGGGATAACAGTAAGTGCACTTAATATCCAACACTGTGAAGATGAAATGCAATACACTCACTCTAGCTTTCCATGGAAATCATGTCACATCAGACTGCTATAGTGTAACGTTATGTTTTCTGAGATGAATTCCATCCTGTACTCACCAAAGGTGTCCACACTGTTTAATCCAATGGACGCCTTGTAGTCCCCACCTTTCTCGCCCTCTCTGAAACACTAAATACAGCTGACTCTACCATCCTTCTAGAAAACTTTTCTTCCCTTGGATTCTGTGACCATAAACTCTTTGGTTTTCCTCCTGGCTCTTCTGAGCCTCTTTTGCAAGCTCTCCTGTACCTCACCTTAAATGTGGTAGTTCCTTCAGATTCCATCCTAGGCTCTCTTCTCCCCTCACTTTCTCCTTTGGGAATCCCATCCCTGCCCAGGCTTTCAGTTATTATCTAGTGTCAATACCACAGGATGACGTTCCAGGCCACACTTCATTTCTGATCTCTGGACATGTATGTACACTCAACTGCCTACTCAATAGTACCTCAAACCAGCATACCCCAAACTGAATTCATCATTCCCCCTCATCCCAACCTGTATCCTCTTTCCACACATTCCCAATATCACTGAATGATGCACTGTACCCCCAAACTCAAGCTGGGAACCTGGAGGTCATCCTTGATTCCCTCCTCTCTCTCTCTCTCTTTTTTTTTTTTTTTTTGAGATGGAGTCTCACTCTGTAGCCCAGGCTGGAGTGCAGTGGTACGGTCTTGGCTCACTGCAAGCTCCACCTCCCAGGTTCACACCGTTCTCCTGCCTCAGCCTCCCAAGAAGCTGGGACTACAGGCGCCCGCCACCACACCTGGCTAATTTTTTTGTACTTTTTAGTAGAGACGGGGTTTCACTGTGTTAGCCAGGATGGTCTTGATCTCCTGACCTTGTGATCCGCCCACCTCGGCCTCCCAAAGTGCTGGGATTACAGGCATGAGCTACTATGCGCGGCCGATTCCCTCCTCTTTCAGCTCCCCCATATCCAGTTACTGAGCCTTAAATCATCATTGCCTACATTCCTCTTGAATCTATTTCTTTGCATCTCCATCACCACTATCCTAGTCTAAATGAGAACCCATTATCTATCCCTTTAACCTTCAACTACTTCCTAAGTGACCGGCGTGTATTCACTCTTGCCCCTCTCCAACTCTCTCCCCCTACTGCATTTTAAAACACAAATTTTATGACATCCTCCAGTGACATTCTGTTGTTCTAGGAAGTCCTTCCAAATTCCTTTGAACCATCCAATCATTTCTTATTTCTCCAGCCCTATCAGGCACCACCCTGTCCCTCAGTCTATGCTCCTGCCCTCCTGAACTTCTTTCACATCTAAACAGTCTTGTCCTGAGCTCTGCATAAGTTGTCCCCTCACTGTGGAACACTGTTTCCCATTCCCCTCTATGGCTCTTTCTTGATTGCCTAATTCATTCTTCAGCTGTCAGGCTAATGCCATATTTCTATGGGGGAACCTTCCATCATCCCTCAGACAAGGTTGGATTCTCCCTTTACAAACTCATCACACTTGAAAAACCTGCTCAACATGCGTCTTCCCTGCTAGATGTAAGCTCTATGAGGGCAGGGGCCATGTCTCCTTCATTAACCATTATAGACACTAGATAAATATCATAGGCAATAAGGATAAACAGCATGCCTAAATTAAAGTATTGAGCTATATTATATATAATGGGCCTCTGATAATAGTCCTGGGATTTTTTTCCTTCACAGTTTTAGCATTTGCTTCCATACCTTGAGAATTAGAATTGAAACTCTATACTCAAGCCAGGTGCCAAACTGCCCCAAAGACAAAACTAATCAGTTGTTGAGCTTTATCAAGGCACCCAAAAGCCCAGGACCAAAAGCATGAGACATGCCATATCTTCCACTGTCCTAGAGCAAACTGATTTCTGTTTTTCATAAAACAAGAGATGTTTTTAAAAGAAGAAGGAAAAAATAAGGGAAAAGGGAACATTTGTCATCTAGTGTGCCTTCCAGCAAAGATTCTTAAACCACCTAACCAATCTTTATTCCTCAAGCTTCCGGTGAGTTAGATAGTCGAAATGCTGTGTTTGTAAATGTGTTTATGTGAAACAATGCCAGAAGCAATTACCATGCCATAAAACAATACACGCATCGGTGAAAAACATGAAACTAGTTTCTGAGACAATATCTGAGGCAAGCCAAGAGTAGTAACAGAACTAATTCATCCAAGTATGCTCGAAGAAACTTCCACACCTCCAAACCCGGCCTCACACACCTATCCAACACACAATTTAGCCTGTGAAGGTCGGGCATGGAAGCAAGAGAAAGAACATAATAGAAGGGAAAAGAATGGACAGAACTGGAAGAAAAGATAGCAAGGGAGTTTCAGGGCAACTGATACTCAGCAGACGAATGGGGGGGTGGTGAAAGGGGTAAGAACTGAAGTCCTCCTTGAGATCCCCCTCATCCCTCTTCCAATACACTCACTTGTCTCTGTTAGGAACTAAACATGACAGCATTTTCCAGAGTGCAAAACTTTTAAAAGAGAAAATCTAAAGGCCTGGATTACCTCAGATTCATCATAAAATCTTCATGGTTCCCTCTGTTCAAGTGCAGGTCATTGGGGTAGACAAGAAAACTCACACACAGGATCATTAGGATCTCTATGGAATACTGTCCTCGATCTACAAAGTCACCATTAAAAACGTACGGGTTGCTTTCTGAGGGGAGACCATTCTGTGGAAGGAGGAGAAGGGAAAAAACAAGGAATTAAAAGAATATACTTTTAAAGTGAGGCTGTGTACATAACATCCCTGTTAATATGGAGAAAAGAGGCTGAGTCAGATTCCTCCACCAGGAAAACTCTCCTCTCTTGCTTGAGCCAGTTTACTCTTCCAGGACAAGCATCTCCTGCAAAGGCCCTGAAAGTGACAAATCTGCTCGGGAATGGAAGATGCCAGGAAGGATGGGGTGGTGCTAATTCTACCCACCACCTACTATGAGTTTCCTCTGAAAGGAGCTGGTATTTGTCCTATCAAATATGGCTATTCTCAACTCTTCCTTCTCTGAAAAGAGGGAAACTTCTACCCAAGGAAGAACACCAAACTAAGAGCCAGAAATATTTTATTCTAAGGGGCCCTATGGTCAGCTCCTTGGGGCTGTGATTTCCCCAATTTGCAAAATGAGGATGGCACTACATCCCTCCCCAGATCACCTGGGAGAATGGAGATGAAAGCACTCAGGCAAGTGAAGGGTGCTGTGTGATGTGGCTGAGCAGGTCAGATGTACTGCCAGCCAGCAACTACACCAGGTGTGCAGAGCCCGTGTATATTCTCAGTGATCACTGACCGGGCCATATCAGTTTTTAAGTATTTTTAATATCACTCTTGAGTATGAGATAATACTTTAAAATGTAGTGTTAGCATGAAAAGCAGCAGAGATCAGAACAACGGTCTGGTCTTTAAAATAGCTACTAATTCATTTAGTCTTATACTATAAAACTCTAAGACAAAACAAACATATGTAACATGGTTACATTTTCTCGATGTCATGTTTGATAGGGAGAGGGCCATTTCCCTACTGCATGGCTTCTACTGCATAATAAGACAAATTCAAATGTTTTAAAAATATATTACAAAGAGACAAATTAAACTACTCATATATAAAAATGCATGTCCTCCTTCAAAAAGGTTACCTTCGCCAGGCATGGTAGCTCATACCTTTAATCCCAGCACTTTGGGAGGCTGAGGCGGGCAGATCACTTGAGGTCAGGAGTTTGAAACTAGCCTGGCCAATGTGACAAAACCCCACCTCTACTAAAAATACAAAAATTAGCCAGGCATGGTGGTGTGAGCCTATAATCCCAGCTACACAGGTGGCTGAGGCAGAAGAATCACTTGAACCCGGGAGGCAGAGGTTGCAATGAACCAAGATTATACCACTGCACTCCAGCCTGGGCAACAGAGAAAAGACTATGTTTAAAAAACAAAAACAAAAAAAAAAAAAAAAAAAGAAGAGAGAAACAAAATGGCTACCTTCAGGAAATAATACACATATTCTAGTAATAGTAATCTTTTTCAAATGATTTTCAAATTCCTGTTTCGTTAGATTTCCAACTACATTTAAAAATCTTATTACTTTATACTCAATATCCTATTATGTATACACATTTTAAATTGCTCATATCAGCATAATAGAAATAATTGAAAAAATATAATACAGGTTATAGCATATAATTTAGGGATTCTAGAAATCATTTATACAATGTAACATGTTCTGAAGGCAATTGCAAACAAACAAATAAACAAGCAGTGGCATAGTGTGATAAGAAGGTGAATTCTCTGGTCCAGGTCCATTCATTACCCATGTGTCCTTGGGCAAGTGATGTAACCTTTATGAGCTGTAGTTTTCTTATCTGTCAAGTGTGGATGATAACTTCCGTACTTACCACACAGGGCTATTTTGGAACTCAAATGAGAACATGTGTATAAAATTGCATTGAAATGGTAAGGCAACATACAAATTAAGAGACTTATTTTATTATGACCAAGTTATTTCTAATGCTAAGATTCCAATATTTTCTTTCTTTCTTTCTTTCTTTCTTTTTGAGACAGAGTTTCACTCTTGTTGCCCAGGCTGGAGTACAATGGCGTGATCTTGGCACACCGCAACCTCCGCCTCCCAGGTTAAAGTGATTCTCGATTCTCCTGCCTCAGCCTCCCGAGTAGCTGGGATTACAGGCACCTGCCACCACGCCTGGCTAATTTTGTATTTTAAGTAGAGATGGGGTTTCACCACATTGGTCACACTGGTCTCGAACTCCCGACCTTAGGTGATCCACCTGCCTTGGCCTCCCAAAGAGTTGGGATTACAGGCATAAGTCACTGCACACAGTGCCAATATTTTCTTATGTATTAATTCATATAACCTTATTCACACTGGGCTTAGTGTAAACCAGTTGCAAAAATATAGGCTATTGTTCATCAAAATGTAAAGAAGCCTGGGCACGATGGCTCACACCAGTAATCCTAACACTTTGGGAAGCCGAGGTGGGTGGATTGCTTGAACCCAGGAGTTCAAGATCAGATTGGGAAACATGGCGAAACCCCTTCTCCACAAAAAGTACCAAAAAAATTAGCCAGGTGTGATGGTGCACACCTGTAGTCCCAGCTGCTCAGGAGACTGAAGTGGGAGGATCGCCTGAGGCCAGGTAGGTCGAGGCTGCAGTGGAGCTGAGATCACACCGCTGTATTCCAGCCTGGGTGACACAGTGAGACCCTGTCTAAAACAAACAAACAAACAAACAAACAAACAAACAAACAAACCACAAAGAAAGGGGGAAGGATTCTGCATCTCTGATCTCTGTTACTCTTCCTTCTCCCAGCCTTCAGCTGTCTAGGGTGAGTAAGCTGGAGGAACCAGAGGACGGTTGAAGGACTCTGTTGGTCCAGGTCTGAAGGGGGCTAGAGGAGCAGCGGCAGGGAGCCCTGGGGTGAAAACATGGAAGAACTAGACCTGAGGGGACTGTGGACACTTGATTAACGGGGTGGCTCTGCCTCAAAGCGTGTGAGTGGTCTTGGTTTGGAGGCAGGGGAAGCTGAAATGTTGGATCCTACTGGAAAAAGTGTAGGAAGATGTCTTTCACATCCCTGAAACGAAAAGAACAGATCACTTGCATTTAGGGGTACCTAGAAACACAGAGACTTCTTTTCACACTCGATGCAGGTGTAGAAACTGTTGTGCCTCCAACTATGGGAAGGCTTAACCTAGCTTAAGCAGAAAATAGAAAACGGAAATAAGCTAGTACCTAAGAGGATCCAGCAACTAGAGAGAGACAGACCAATCAGATCTACTACAGCAGATGGTTGCTAATAAGACAGGACTACTGGAGGAAACAGAGAACTAGTTTATTTTTAAAGTAATAAGAAGAACATACAAGAAAGAACAAAAATGTATTAATTCTTGGCATTAAGAATATACTATACAAACTTAAAATATCAGTGGGTTGGCCGGGCACAGTAGCTCATGCCTGTAATCCCAATACTTCGGGAGGCTGAGGTAGGTAGATCACTTGAGGTCAGGAGTTCAAGACCAGCCTGGCCAACATGGTGAAACCCCATCTCTACTGAAAATATAAAAAAAATGGCCAGGTGTGGTGGCACACACCCGTAATCCCAGCTACTAAGGAGGGTGAGGCTGAGGCAGGAGAATCACTTGAACCTGGGAGGTAAAGGTTGCAGTGAGCTGAGATTGAGCCAGTGCACTCCAGCCTGGGCAACACAGTGAGACTCTATCTCAAAAAGAAAAAATCAATGGGTTAAAGGTAACTAAAAGAAAGAATGGTGAGGAAAGTACATTATTGACCTGAAAGAGCAAGCAGATGAAAAATCTCTCACACAGAGTAAAATCAAAATGATGAAAGTCAGGAAGAATAAATAAGAGACTAGCATTCAAAGCCAAGAGACTTAATATGCCAATAATAAGTATTCCAAAATCAGCAAAAAGGAACAGATGAAGAGGCAATAATTACAAAAATAAGAGAGAACATTTTCTATGGTTAAAAAAAAAGACTTCAATTTGAAGCTTGAAACATGACTTCTATGCACAATTGATGGGGCAAAATCCCTACTAGCTGGCAAAAAGATCAGAAGAGGCCACGGAGAAAGAACGAGTTACAAAAGGAAAAGAAATCAGCCTAGCATCAGACTTCTCGTCTATAGTAGTGGGAGGTAGGAGATGGTAGAATAAAATCTACAAATTAAAGAGGAAAAAGGACTTTGAATCAAGATTTCTACAGTGGCCAAGATATTAAGTTCTCAGGGTGATACAAAAATACTAGCAGATGTGTAAGAGATCAACCATCACCAACAACAAAAATGCTCAGGGTGAAAGACAGACATGCAAATATGTAGTATTTAATACCATGAAACAGCTAACATATATCGATTGCTTGTTATGTACCAGGCACAGTTTTAGGTGCTAGGAACACAGAAGTAAACAATACAAAGTCCCTGTATTCGAGGAGCCTGCATTCACAGAAGATAGCATCCACATGCCCCACTGAGGAAAACGCTCAACAAAACACTCTAACTAAATAACCATACTAACAATTAAAAGTCCTCAAGCCAGGGAAAGATCAAGAGGGAAGAATACAGATGTGAACAATGAATCATTAAATATATAATTATATAAATCAATATGACAATATGAAACTTGCATTTAAGTACTAAGCAAGGCTTCTAGAAGTAGAAGAGACATGCTATGAAGGAAAACCTAATAATGGTCAAGAACTAAAAATATGGTATGAGCAATAGCTAGGATTTACAGGGGAGGTGAGAGGAGAAAAATAAAATGCTCTAGAAATCTTAACTGAATGGGGGACATGGAGTGTGTAAACAGAGAAAGAGAGAGAGAGAGAGGATCACAGTGGAAGAATAAAGTTACAGCTATTTGAGAAATACACACATACACATTATTTACTAGAAATATCAGAAGTGGGAAGGTAAGCACTAGTGAATGGAAAAGCAGAGTAAAAATTCCAAATAAAACAATAAAAAATAAAACTTCACCAAAACAGCAAAAAGGAAAAGGGTGAAACAAAGTGAAATAGCAAAGTAGAAGGAAAAATTTCAAATATATCTGTTGTTATACTAAGTGTGAATGGGTTAAATTCTCTCATTAAAATACCAAGATTACTAGGCTGTGTTAAAATACAAAATCCAGGTAGATATTGTTCATGAGAAATATACGTTAAAAAGTAGATAAGAGAAGGTTAAAAACAACGCAGATGCAACAAAAAGAAAGCAAGAATGGAAATGTTAATACTGGGCAAAGTTTGAGTTTAAGATTAAAGTTCTAAACAGGATCACAAAGCAACATTATGTCATAATAAAAGGCACTTTATGAAAAAAATACAACTCATGAACTTGTATTCAATAAACAAAAGAACTCATTTTTGCTTCATATATTTAACTACTAAATGCAAGAAGAAATTGTTTAAAAATATACAGTGTGTTATTCGGACTGAATTATTGCTTTACAATAATGTCCATAAATTCTTTGGCTCTCTGTTTACAAGGTGAAGCCTTATGTGCCTCCTCATGAGTGCAGGCAAGACTTACTGACTTGTTTCTCATGAAGAGAAAAAAAAAAAGCAAAAATGATGCTGTGCAACTTTGGAGACTAAGTTATAAAAGACACTGTAGCTTCCTGCATGCTTTCTTTCTTGGATCACTCACTTTGGGGAAAGCCAGCTGCTCTGTCACAAGAATAATCAGGCCGCCTTGTGGAGAAGCCCATGTGGCTGTTCTGCCAACAGTCAGTGAGGAACTGAAATGCTGTGTCTACAGCCACATGAGTGAACCATCTTGGAAATGGGTCCCCCAGCACAAATCAACCTTTCAGATGACTGCAGCAGCCCTGACCAATAGTTTGACTGCCACCTCATGAGGGATCCTGAGCCAGAATCCATCCAGCTAAGCTTGACCCAAATTTCTGACCCACAGAAACTGTGAGGTACTAAATGTTTACAGTGTTAAGTCATTAAGCATTGGGGTAATTTGTTGCACAGCAACATATAATATACATATTTAGGTATATATAATAGAAAAAATATGGGAAAATTGAATATACAACCAATAAACTTGATTTAATAGATATATGAAGAACTTTGTGTATTACAAATAAGAGAATACAGCTGACCCTTAAACAACACAAGTTTGAATTGCATGGATCCACTTATATGTGGCTCTTCTCCCTCTGCCACCCCTAGACAGCAAGACGAATCCCACCTCTTCCTCCTCCTCAGCCTACTCAACATGAACATAAAGACTTTGGTGATGATCCACTTCCACTTAATGAGTAGCAAATATATTTTCTTTTCTTTAATATATATATATATATATATATATAT
>NC_045456.1:4755914-4772336 GCF_002776525.5 Piliocolobus tephrosceles
AAAAAAAAAAAAAAAAAAAAAATAGTAAAATAAAGATAAGAGAAAGCAAGGCCACTAACTACTTCTAAACAAAAGATTAGGAGCCTGTAGTTACACTGATGTGACTCAATTGTAGCTTCTACCAATGAACCAGAGTCAGGTATGACATGTAATTGGGATTCAATCAGTTGTTGATGAATTGATTAGTACAAAGTATTACAGTGAGAAACAAAGACCATCACAGAAATTCCACCATTTCCTGA
The DNA here is from genome assembly GCF_002776525.5 of Piliocolobus tephrosceles. Lineage (NCBI taxonomy): Eukaryota > Metazoa > Chordata > Mammalia > Primates > Cercopithecidae > Piliocolobus > Piliocolobus tephrosceles. The sequence continues at coordinate 4,756,157 of NC_045456.1, forward strand.
AGCAATCAAGTGATTGCTTAGGTCATAGTTATGCACCTCCTGTAATCTGAGCAGGCAACCTTCGTGTGTGATGCTACCAAGAGAAATCCACCCCTCCACCCCCCTCACCGCTCTCCTCCTTTGAGATGTACTTCTTCCTTTCTTCCTTATCTATTTTTATGGCCCATTACTCTTCTCTTAACAAAGCTTTCTCTTTTTTAATGCTTTTTCATCCTCCTATGCCTAAGACCCAATATCCTCATTCGTTCTATAAGCATTGCTTAAATGGATTTTCCAGATCACTGAAGCTTATTCCTTTGAAAGCTAAAATGCCTTTAAAAATTACTTTAACCATTTTGGTTGGAAGTTTTTAAAATGTGCCATTTGCTCCCTTTACTACTACTTCTTCTTTTTTTTTTTTTTTTCAGATGGGGTCTCACTCTATCGCCCCGGCTGGAATGCAGTAGTACAATCTCGGCTCACTGCAACCTCCGCCTCCTGGGTTCAAGCGATTCTTCTGCCTCAGCCTCCTGAGTAGCTGGGACTACAGGTGTGTGCCACCATGCCCAGCTAATTTTTGTATTTTTAGCAGGGACGGGGTTTCACCATATTAGCCAGGCTGCTCTTGAACTCCTGACCTCATGATCCACCTTCCTCAGCCTCCCAAAGTGCTGGGATTACAGGCCACGCGCCTGGCCCCCTTTACTTCTTAAGAGTATATACCTTATAACTTGAAACTCTCTTGACCTTGCAGGCTCATCAGTCTAAACATCCCCTCAGGCACGTCTGAGAAGGCAAGAACTCTCTTCCCTACACTCCATAGCTCCAGATTGCTGAGTATTAGTATTTCAGTTTTTTATCTCATTTTTGTAGTTCCATCTTTAAAAAAAAAAAAAAAAAAAGTGGTGCATGCCTCTAAGCCCAGCTCTTGTCGCCCAGGTTGGAGTGCAATAGCGAAATCTTGGCTCACTGCAACCTCCGCCTCCCAGGTTCAAGTGATTCTCCTGCCTCAGCCTCCCAAGTAGCTGGGATTACAGGCATGCACCACCATGCCAAGCTAATTTTTTTTGTATTTAGTAGAGAATGGGGTTCCACCATGTTGTTTGGGCTGGTCTCGAACTCGACCTCAGGTGATCCACCCACCCCAGCCTCCCAAAGTGCTGGGATTACAGGTGTGAGCCACTGTGCCCAGCCAGAACTTTTAAATTTTCATTGCTGTCATTATCTCTGACTTTTCCCTCTTCCCCTCCCACTCCCTAATCTACTGTGGGGTGGGTAGCCAGACAGGCAAACTCACACGAACCTTGTGTGACAGAAGGTTTTATTGACACTGGTTCATGGGTCTTTGAGTAAGGGGCCTAAGGCCTGTCCTGTGAGGAGGGTTCACTGGATTTGTGTCAACAATTTCAAGCGTTCAGAGACCCTTTTTACTTTAATTCTGGGTTTGGGACATATGAGTGGTAAGTGAAGGTAAGTAAAGTAGACTGAAGTTTGACATCGGGATAGGTGGGTATCACTGTCATTTATATTTATACAGAAACACTGTTTCCAGAACAGCTTGTATTCATGCTTTTAGGCTGCAGTACATTCACGCAAACTATCATCATTCTGCAGTTAAACTGCAGACAAAAATAAAAGAGACAGAAAAGGGCAAAATGCTGACTTCGGTAAACCCAGAGATCATCGGATGGCCGGGGCTTCCTCAGATATCTCCGTGTCCCAGCCTTTCATTTTCCTGCTTTTAACTTAGGACATTCTTTTGCTATAAGCTAAGCGACCAAGCACCATCACCCCCAAGCGCTACACTACCTTTCCAGTTTTGTGTGTGTGTCTGTTTTTTTTTAGACAGTTTTCCTCTTTTCCCCCAGACTGGAGTGCAATGGCGCAATCTTGGCTCACTGCAACCTCCACCTCCTGGGTTCAAGTGATTCTCCTGCCTCGGCCTCCTGAGTGGCTGGGATTACAGGCATGCACTACCACGTCTGGCTAATTTTTGTATTTTTAGTAGAGATGGGGGTTTCATCATGTCGACTAGGCTGGTCTCGGACTCCTGACCTCAAGTGATCCATCCACCTCAGCCTCCTAAAGTGCTAGGATTACAGGTGTGAGCCACCGTGCCCGGCCTTTTTCCTTTCTCTAGATAAATGAAAGTAATGTATTTATTCACTTATTATAAATTCCTTTAAAATAATAATACAGTTTCCGGGTTTTCTGCTGTACCACTGTTGAAAATACTAATGATATTGTTGATCAGCTATTTTCCCCATTGCTTTATCATTGTTGCTGTTTTCTTCTTTTTTTTAAACATAAACTTTACCATGTACATTTAAGGTATAATATATCATGATGTTACAGAATACATGCATATAGTAAAAAGGTTACTATAGTGAAGCAAATTAATATATCCATCATCTGACATAGTTACCCATTTTTTGTTTTTTGTGGCAATAGCAGCTACAATCTACTCATTTGACATGAATCCCATATATGGTACAATTTTATTACCTATAGTCCTCATGTTGTACATTAGATCTCTTTTCAGTTTCTTAATGTGGAAACTTGCTGTCATCAATGGCTCTTCCCTTGGTTTCCCCCCTTAAACCAGGCAGTTTCAAGATTCTGGTGTATGTGGTTCATTCCATGTCCAAGATGCATTTTACCTTCTTCTCACTCACGCCTGCCAGAATTCTAATCCATGGCTCTTGTACACTTCTGTTTTCCAGACATCCCTCTCACCTCTCTACCCAAATCCATCCCAAATATAATAGTGCCCTAGTCTTTCATCACTGGGCTAGCAATCTCCATTTCCTTAGCACTGTCATTGGTTAGCTCTCCAAATATATCTTGCTTGCATTTGAATGCTATATTTTCACCTTTAGTTCCTTTTATAGTACTTCTTACCACCCACCTCCTCCTGTTCAATCTTTACATTAGCACCTTCCAGTTTTATATGCTCCATATAGTTTTGCAGACAGAATTAAAGAAATATGTTAGAATTCTCTTTTCTCATCTGTCTACTTCAGAGTCCTATCCCTGATCGCACTTTCATACGAAATAAAGAAATTTTCTTTTCCAAACGCCTTGGAATTTAGTGACTACGTTCCCGATTTAATCTACTCAACTATTTTCCCTTTGATGCATTTCCCAAGCCTCTAGACAAAGAATGACCAGGTTTGTTGTTGTTCTCCACATACCCCGCCCCCTCCTCCTTCCTCACATTGTAATTGTCAACAATAGCCGGACCGCACTTCTGAACATTTGGTGAGGAGCTACCTCCCAAGTTAAATAAATCCCATCCCCCGTCCATCCTTCTACCTCTCCCACAGCACTCCAGTGGAGCCAATAGAATCTCCATTTCTTGGTCAGTGAAGCCCCTTCCACCCTGAACTTATTCAGAAAGCCTTCTATCCTCCATAGGCCTGGACTCCCTCCAGAGCACAGGAGCACTCCTAACGCCTGCAGCCCTTCTGAAGGAAAGGACCCACCCCTCCCCAGGACACCTGCCTCAGGCCCGGGAGCAGGGGAGGCTCCACTTGCCTGCAGGGCTGCTCACAGAGAAACACCCCACCACCCTCCTTTCAGGCCCATGACCTCTGACTAAACTTCCTTCTCCTGCTCCTCATGTGGGTCCATGTGGCGCCCCCTACTGTTGAACACACCTGCTTTCCAGGTCCTTGCCCACCTTATCCCCAATATTCTCTTTCACTGGCTTGGGCCGCCCATGTTCTAGGCTCCACCCCAGGGCATCCCTTGCCCTGGGACTGCTCCCCCTGCATTTCCCACCGTCCCACGGCCCTCACTGCAGTCAGCCTGCTCCCTGACACAGTCGGTCAGCATTCCAGTCCTACTATCCTCCTACTTCTCCCAGTTGACTGGCCCATCCTGGCTTCTCTTCCTTCCCTACCCAGCTTGGATTCTGTGGCTGATGTCCAGAATTGCTCTTTCACCAGCCCCCTCGGGTCCCTGCCAGCAAACCTTTGCCTGGACTTCCTACACCAACCTGCTACTTGGGACGCCTCCTACTTCCCCCGACTTCACTCTCTGTGACAGTCACACTCTACATCCTGGCTTGGGCCTGCTGAAGGCTCAGTGGAACCTCTTCCTAGGTGCTGGCTCCACCCACTCCGGGTTTGGCCTGTCCCCTTCCCTTCCAAGCTGCTAGTCTAACGCCTGAAGAGAAAACCTTGTATTTCTATCATAATTTATTATTTAAAAAATACTTTTGGATACTTATTTTATCCACAAGACAACCTCTTATGGGGTGGAAGCTCAAGATAATATTGCAGCTGAAGAAACAATGCAGTTCAAGGAGGTTGTATGGCTCACTTAAGCTCTCACAGCTTCAAAGAGCGGAACTGATTGGTCATCAAAATGTGGCAGGCCAAGTCTCACTAACGCAGGCCTCCATCGCAACTGTTTCAGTACTGACTGAGGGGTTCAGTTAAATATCAAAAGCTGAAAGAGCCAGTGCCCTATACAAAGGCTGGAATGTAGCAAAAGCCCACCAAGAGTTTTGTCTAGGCCTTTCCTGGGCCTTAAAGCATGGCAAGATAACGAAGGAATTCTTAACCGGACCTATTTAGGATTAAACAAGTTTTACTGAGGGTCTGAAGAAACTCCACAGGCCTCCACAAACAAGTTTATTGGGGGTCTAGAGGAACTCCCCAAACCTCCATGATTTAGCAGGAGACAAGATAAGGGTAATCGCCCCAGTACCTGGACCCAGTTAAATTAAGTAAATTTACTGATGCTCTAGAGGAAGGTGTTCAGGACTCAGACCTTAGTTATAGATTAAAAGAAGTTAATCACTTATGTCTTTAGGTGAATGCACACTTACACGTACACATATAGCTTAGAAGGTATATAAGCTCTGGAAAACTTTGTAATTTTGAGTTGGTCTGGTGATAATTTCCAGGCCTTCTCCCTGTAGCCAGTTACAGAAATAAAAACTCTCTTCCTTCCCAGTTCATCTGCATCTCGTTATTGGGCCATGAGAAATAGCAGCCCGATCCTCAGTTTGGTCCGGGAATAATAATGTTAGAGGCGTTTGAACCAGCGCATGCAAAAACTGCAATTACTTTTGCACCAACCTAATAAAACAGTTGCAGTAAAGAAGCCAGCTAAAACCCACCAAAACCAAGATGGCGACAAGCGTGACCTCTGGTCATTCTCACGGCTACACTCCCACCAGCACCACGACAGTTTACAAATGCCATGGCAACCTCAGGAAGTTACCCTATATGGTCTAAAAAGGGGAGGCATGAATAATCTACCCCTTGTTTAGCATATCATCAAGAAATAACCATAAAAATGGGCAACCAGCAGCCCTTGGGGATGCTCTGTCTATGGAGGAGCCATTCTTTTATTCATTTACTTTCTTAATAAACTTGCTTTCACTTTATGGACTCACCCTGAATTCTTTCTTGTGCGAGATCCAATGATCCTTTCTTGGGGTCTGGATCGGGACCCCTTTCTGGTAACAATAATAATCAGAATATATTTTCTTTCAACCCATCTGAGAAACCTATGCTATGCCCAATTATTTGGCATGCTAGTTGTGGGGATAACAGGGGTAGGTGAACAATACATGCATTAATCAAAAAGAGACACTCAGAAGACCAGTGTAAAGGGGTAAGCACTGTGAGGGCAGGGACCTCAAGATCAGTTTTCTATATGCAGTCAGTCGTCCCTGCAGCAAACATTCAGGCTGCAACTCTTGGCTTAGAGACAGAAAAAAATCCAATCAAAGAGATGCAGAGAAACTCCACGCCGGCCAAGCAGTTTTGTGCCCTCTGTGCTGGCTCTCACAAGCCAAATGCAATAAATGAAAAGGAGGCACAGCATTGGAAGAGCAACTGAGTCCAAGGATGGCGAATCAGGGGAGAAAAGAGAGCATGCTGGAACTTATTCCTTATTATAGGCAACTCCACTCACGCATAATTAGTGTGCACTGGAAGAGAAGACTGGTATGTGACATGATCATCCCTGAACAAATAAAAATAAAACAGACTGCCAGACTGCATCCCTCCCCATCCTGTACCATCCAGACATTTATGATGTAATACAGACAATATATACAATCAGGTACAAATCCTAATGGATACATAGACCACAATAATGTCGAATGAAGACCCAAATTAAAATTTTTAAAAAATTTATGAGATGTGTGTTAAAAAAAAGATATGGCTTTAGAAATCTTTGAGCCTCCTGGTTAAAAACTGTAACATTATATCTGTATTTGTACATACCTCTAGTAAAACTAACATTGTTGTCTGCCCTAAGACAGCCCTCCCCCAAGAAAAATGCTAATATTTAGCAAAATCATCATTTACCTTGTAGAAGATCATAAAAAGATCATCCAGTTTCCCATGCAAATCACCTGCAGTGCAAATGAAAAATCAGTATTCAGTAGAAAACAAGATACAATGCCCATTTTGTTATAGACTTTTAAAAGTGAAATACTGCTGATCCACCCCAAGTGTTCTCAGGGCATTGGGTTTTTAACCTATGACGATGTTAATTTGACAGGAAATTTGTCTCCATAGCACTCTTTTCTTCCTCTCCTATAGTGGGGACAGTATCTAGTGCTTCAATTACCTGTTCACTCCAGTCATTTGCACAGGGCTTTGATCACTCTGGGCCAAGCCCTGTGCTAAGGGTTTTACATGAATTATCTAGTTCAATCCTTACAACCACTCTGTGAGATGGGTTTCATCTTCATCATTCCCATCTTACAAATGAGGCTCAGAGTAGTTAAGTAAGTTATGCAAAGTTACTCAGCCATCAAGTATCAAAGCAAGAATTCAAACCCAACTTTAACTCACTTCAAAACTCAAGCTTGGCTGGGCGTGATGGCTCACACCTGTTATCCCAGCACTTTGGGAGGCCAAGGCAGATGGATCATTTGAGCCTAGGAGTTCAAGACCAGCCTGGTCAACATGGCAAAACCCCGTTTCTACTAAAAATACAAAAATTAGCTGTGCATGGTGGCGCACGCCTGTAATCCCAGCTACTCGGGGGGCTGAAGCACGAGAATCGCTTAAACCCGGGAGGTGGAGGTTGCAGTGAGCCGAGATGGCACCACTGCACTCCAGCCTGGGTGACAGAGCAAGACTCCATCTCAAAAAAACAAAAAAGCAAAACAAAACAAAAATGGAGCCAGGTTTAGTGGTGCGCACCTGTGATCCTAGCTACTCAGGAGGCTGACTGAGGTGGGAAGATTGCTTGACCCTGGGAAGTCAAGGCTGCAGTGAGCTGTGATCATGCCACCACACTCTAGTCTGGGTGACAAAGTGAGACCCTGTCTCAAAAATAAAACGAAAAACAAAATCCCCTCAGGCTCTTAGCCATTATTCTGCTCACTCACACTGTAATCCCTAGGAGAACAGCAACAGTATCTATTCTAGTCAGCATTGAATCCCCAAGTGCCTACCGTAGTACCCAGTGGATAACACACACTCAATAAATATATTTCTTGGCTAAGTACACAGCTTTTTAAAGCCATGTTTTCAATATACTCCAGCAGTAGCATCTGAAATTTAAACATTGTGAGTAGATAGTTGACATTCTTTGATGAGACACAGAAAAAAAATGAAAGCCAACGGGGGAAATCATATGAGTATCTGAAGCCATTAATTAAAAAATAAGGCCAGGTATGGTGGCTCACGCCTGTAATCTCAGCACTTTGGGAGGCCGAGGCAGATGGATCACTTGAGGCCAGGAGTTCAAGGCCAGCCTGGCCAACATGGTGAGACCCTGTCTCTACTAAAAATACAAAAATTAGCCAGGCATGGTGGTGCGCACCTGTAATCCCAGCTACTCAGGAGGCTGAGGCAGGAGAATCGCTTGAGCCCTGGGAGGCAGAGGTTGCAGTGAGCTGAGATCACTCTACTGCACTCCAGCCTGAGCAACATAGCGAGACTCTATCTAAAAAAAAAAAAATAATAATAATAATAAGTGACTATGTGAATATCCAAAAGCCCTATTTGGATAACTATTTCTAGGTAAAATATCTTTCATAAGTTCTGCTCACAAATTTTTATTCTTTGTATTCAACTTAATTACTATAGAATTTAATTTAGGAATACTTTTCCCTCAGTTTGCTTAAAATCCCACAACCAAGATTAACCAGATATATGCAAAAGAAGACTCCAAATATACTGGGAATAGTAAAATAGAAATTCTATATCACCAGCACTTATTTATAAAATACCACTATAATATTATTAGCATATTAATATCATTGTATGCTTAAATCTCATTGTTTTCATATGGTCTCACTCTAAATCTAAGGACATAAAGATGGGAGGACTCTTTACTTAGTTTAATATATATATATATATATATATTTTTTTTTTTTTTTTTTTTTTGAGACGGAGTCTGGCTCTGTCGCCCAGGCTGGAGTGTGGTGGCCGGTTCTCAGCTCACTGCAAGCTCCGCCTCCCAGGTTTATGCCATTCTCCTGCCTCTACCCCCCAAGTAGCTGGGACTACAGGCGCCCGCCTCGTCGCCCGGCTAGTTTTTTGTATTCTTTAGTAGAGACGGGGTTTCACCGTACTAGCCAGGGTGGTCTCGATCTCCTGACCTTCTGATCCGCCCGTCTCGGCCTCCCAAAGTGCTAGGATTACAGGCTTGAGTCACTGCGCCCGGCCTAGTTTAATATTTTTAACTTCTAGTTGGACAGTGAAAGAAAAACTTGTATCATGGGACGAAGGACAGAAAGATATTCCCACTGCCAACAAAAACATGAGTGCAGAATTTGTTATCATTTATAATATAACTATAGACTAAAAATCCTCATATATTTCATGCATGCTGAAAACTGTGGGGCATATTTACATGTACATGTACCAAAATGCATTTCACAATTAAAATAACAGCAAATTTTCGTCATAATCTCTCCCCCTTTCCTAACACCGTCTTAAACGGAAGGCGGTTTTGAAGTTATGGTCCCAATTTTAAATTTTATTATAAATAATCACAAAATTTTTGAAGTTCAATGAGCTGTTAAAAATGGAAAATAATAATATTCCCATGTTAAGAAAAGCCACGGGCCTTGTCTTTTCCCTCTACCAATGGTGCTACATGAAAAAGTCTAGAAATAAGTGCCAAGATGTGGAAATCTTTAATGAACGGAGATGTCCAATTAAGTCATTCCCTAATCTTTGTCTCATGATGGAAAATGAACCATCAGGTACATAATGCGAGTCAGGATGGCAGATGTGGGGCTGCCTCTAACCTGGGATACAGAAGACCTGATTTTAATTCTGATCCTGCCATTTTTCTGTCTGAGCTTCAATTTCACCCATAAGAGCAAAGAATAGACCAGAGAACCCTTCAGTTCTCACACTGTGGGATTCTAGGACTGCCCTGCCCTGTAATTAACGTGTGTCTTCTTCCAGATCCTTCTAGCAAGGATGAGTCTGTAGTGGCTCCCAGTGAAACACAGGGGAGCGTATCCCATTCTCAGTTTGGGCTATTCTATATATCCTAAGAGCACACCTAGCCCTGGCCTCACAGGCTTCACAGGGTGGCATGGCTTTCTGAGCCTCATGACCCGAAGTCTCTATTTTCCATGAAAAGTAAGGCCAGGTGAGGCCTTGAATAAAAGACCCCCACTGCTGAGATGAATCATCTGCTAGTCAGAGATGTGATGGCCTGATGAGGCTGGAAATGAACCATTAGAGACTCTTCAAAAACCTGAGTCAGGGCATGTCATGACGTAGGCACTGCTACATCAAGTCCCTGCCACCACTATCAGATGCTAGAAATGCAAATACTTTAATTAGATTGTCAAATTCACTTCTACCTGCCAGAATAAGAGAAATGCAGACTAAAAACTGATTTGGAAAATAACAATCACTGTTTTGTAACCTACAGGCTTAATTAGAAGTTAAGGGAATTGCTGTTCCTTCCACGCACCCCACTCTCAAACAGTTGCAAGCATGCTGAGCACCAACTGTGATGAATTTCAATGCGTACTGTTTCTTGAAGCAATATCCTGCCAGGCTGGCCTATATGATAGCAAAATCTCAAATCTTGTTATTTAAAAGAACAAGAAACAGATTTCTGGGACATTCCCACTCTTCCAAAAGCTGCAGAGACCAGTTGGAAAAATCTAAAACAGCAGCCAAGGGCAGAGAAGAATTTAATCTCCACCCTGCCTTGGGCTTTTCTCTTCCCAGCATAAGTGGCATGCAGAGGCCCACCTAGAAAAAGCAATGTGGAACAAAGATAATGAGAGCTAGACGGAGGGCAAAGAATGCTTATTCCACCCATGGGTGGTTTTTCCATATTAAAATGCTGTCTGCCTTTATAAAAAGCTATGAGCTCTTTAATTTCTCACATAATTAATTCCTGCCAGCTGGTATGCAAAACAAAGACAAGATGGGGAACAGTATTATCATGATAGATAATTCTATATTAACATTTTTCCCTTAACACAGTCCAATTTACACAGTTTTCAAGTTAGGCAAACGATGTAGGACCAAGAGGCTCCTAAATATTAATTTGACAACTCTGGTCTGAAACTTACCACAGATTGTTAACTCTTTGGAGGGAGAAGTTTGTACATGAGTGAAATTCGGCATTTGCTTCAGGACTTTCTTGGTTTCAAATAGCACCTCTAAGACATAATGGGCATGAAGTACCTGTGAGGGGGAAGCAGAGAAAACAGATGTAATGAACAAGGAAGAAAGACATGACTGTATAGAAAACCGTAAAGGTGGAGCATGTGCGCACGTTTCAGGTCACTGCATTTCAGGATAACCTCTCAATTATTCTGAAATAGATCATTCTAGCACAGTGTCTGGCATATAATAAGCCCTCAGTGGACGTGTGTAACTGAAAAAATGAATCATTATCCCAGGTCCTTAGAGCCCAAGAGAAGTGAAGGGAGGCACGCCCTTGCCCTAGGGAAACGTGCAGACAAAAAGCCAATTGTAATAATAAAAGAGAAAAAGAAAAAGGAGAAGGAGAATGAACAAAAAATTATAAATACACGCTCCAAAATATAATACAGCATTGATGTGACCACCACACAAATTTAATGTATTTTAATAGGTCAAAACTATTTAGACCTATTGCCATATTGGACTTATGCTGTCCAATATGGCAGCCACTAGCCACATGGAACTATTGAGCATGTGAAATGGAGCTAATCTGAATTGAAATGTGCTGTAAGTGAAAAATTCACACTGGATTTTCAAGCTCTTTCCTTTTTTTGTGGAGGGGGAAGAGATAGGGTCTCACTATGTTGCCCAGGCTGGTCTCGAACTTCTGGCCTCAAATGATCCTCCTGCCTCAGCCTCCCAAAGTGTTGGGATTACAGGTGTGAGCCACCACCCCCAGCCACATGTAATCTGTTGATTCCCAACACTGGCTTCAGTGTTAACTCAGCTTGTCATTGTAGTTTTTCTGGTCCATTGGTAGTACTAATCAGAGTAATTGTTGTCTAAAGGGGCAGTTTTGTTTTTTAAAAAAGCTAAATTAACAAATATTAACTGAGAATATATTGCAACAACAGAAAATTATTATGAAAATAATTTCTCTGGGTCTTTGGATTGACTAAAATGATTTTGGTCATACTAGTCCTTGCCTATAAGGCTATCTTTCCATAGCATTAGATTATATTTACAACTGCAATATTAAATACTCAAGATGATTAACTCGGATGGCAGTCTCTCCATTTATAAATATACTCAGGTTCAATAACCACTTAAATCAAATAGTCACATTATTTTAAGTTAGAGGAAAATACTACCTTTAAAGAATATTTATTTTTAAAAAAGCAGTTTTAGGGCCAGGCACAGTGGCTCACACTTGTAATTCTAGCACTCTGGAAGGCCGAGGTGGGCAGATCACTTGAGGTCAGAAGTTCAAGACCAGCCTGGCCAACATGGTGAAACCCCGTCTCTATTAAAAATACAAAAATTAGCCAGGTGTGGTGGCACGTGCCTGTAGTCCCAGCTACTCGGGAGGCTGAGGCAGGAGAATTGCTTGAACCCGAGAGGTGGAGGTTGCAGTGAGCTGAGATTGCGCCATTGCACTCCAGCCTGGGCAACAGAGTAAGACTGTATTTCAAAAAAAAAAAAAAAAAGTAGTTTTAAAATGGAGAAACAAGTCATTTTTTTAGTTGAAATAAAGTTTTAAATAGTAGACATGGGTAAAATAATGAAAAGTCATTTTCCGTCTCCCCTAGATCTTATTCCCCTAATCTCTACCCCTAGAAACAGCCACTGTTAAAAGTATCGTATCTTTCCCAGAAATATTCTATGTGTTTGCAAGCATACAAAAATCAATATAACCACAGATGAATACTAAAATGTATGTATAAACATATAATCCCTTAAATACAATGTGCTATATCCATACAAAGTAACATTATTCAGCTAAAAATAGGAAGGAAGTACTGATCCATGCTACCATGGATGAACCCTGAAAACATGCCAAGCAACAGATGCCAGGCACAAAAGGCCACATATATTGTATGATTCCACTTATAGGAAGTGTTCATATTAGACAAATCCATAGAGACAGAAGGTAAATTAGTATTGCCAGGGGCTGGGGGAGGGAGAAAATGGGATTGATTGCTAATGGGGTTTTGTTTGGAGATGATGAAAATGTTCTGGAATTACATAGTGGTGATGGTTGCACAACATTTTTAATATACTAAAAACTGTTGAATCATACACTTTTTTTTTTTTTTTTGGCAGGGGGGACAGAGTCTCACTCTGTCGCCCAGGCTAGAGTGCAGTGGCACAATCTCGGCTCACTGTAACCTCTGCCTCCTGGGTTCAAGTGATTCTCGTGCCTGCGCCTCCTGAGTAGCTGGGATTACAGGCACATGCCATCACGCTCAGCTGATTTTTGTATTTTTAGTAGAGATGGAGTTTAACCATGTTGGCCAGGCTGGTCTTGAACCCCTGACCTCAAGTGATTCGCCCGCCTCAGCCTCCCAAAGTGCTGGGATTACAGGCGTGAGCCACTGCACCTGGCCTCATACACTTTAAAATGATTTAAATGATCACTTCTATATTAGATGAATTTTTTCTCAATTTTAAAAAATCAAAATATACATGATCCTTACTTTTTTTTAACTCTGTACACTGTGTTGAACCTTTTATTCTTCCCTTAATAACAGTCTTTTCATTTTTATAAAGTCAGAATTATCAGTCTTCTCTATTATGGCTCTGTGGATTGATGTATCTTTTACCTCCTTGAACTCATATTAAACATATTTATTTTAACTCGGAGTCTGATAATGCCACTAACCAAATACCCTACAGGTCTGTTTCCAGTGTTTGTTGTTTGCCTCAGTTTTCTTTCATGTGTCTTATAACCTCCTATGCTTGGTTATATTTGTATTGAGTTCTGGAAATTGCATATGAAAAACTGAGGCCAGGTGCAGTGGCTCATGTCTATAATCCCAGCACTTTGGGAAGCCGAGGTGGGAGGATCAGTTGAGGCCAGGAGTTCGAGATCAGCCTGGGCAACACAGTGAAACCTTGTCTCTACCAAAAGCTAATAAAAAAGTAACTGGGCATGATGGCATGTGCCTATAGTCCCAGCAACTTGAGAGGCTGAGGCGGGAAGATTGCTTGAGCCCAGGAAGTCAAGGCTTCAGTGAGCTATGATAGCACCACCACACTCCAGCATGGGTGACAGAGTGTGACCTTGTCTTTAAAAAAGAAAGAAAGAAAGAAAAACTGAACAAACAATCTCAGGCGGATTGTCTTCCAGAGAGGACTTAAATTTGCTGTTGGCAGGTGGTTAGGAGCATTAGCTATCTAAGATGATCTCAATTCAATCTCAGGAATTACATGGTTCATTCCAAGCTGTTCTTTGATGTCTGAAAAGCCAGTCTTCCAGTTCACTCTTACTCCTAGGTATGCCCTGTAGGGTCCTAACCTGAGAATGAGGGTACTGGGGTGATGTCAGAGAAAATGGTCATGTAGGCAACGCTAAGGTCCCATTCCTCCACAAAAACATTGACAAATCAAGCAAAAACAAACAAACAAACAAAAAAACCCTGTCAGAATCAACTTTGTCAGAATTCTGGAAAATACTCAAAGTTTATAGCAACCAAACAGTGAATCAAGAAAAAGGAAACTGAACAATGGTTCAGCACAAGCGGGAAGTAAAGACTAAGATTTGTAAATGGCCCAAGGAGTTGAAGGAGTGCTCCAACACAGAGCCAATCTGCAAATATGTATACATTTTTTCCTTTCTTTTTTTTAAAAAATCGCTCCTGGTGTTCAGAGAAATCTCTGTTAAAACATTAACTTAACACAAGCTAAAAAGGTACAGAGATTTCAGAGACCGCACACAACTAGACCTAATAGATATCTACTACACATTCTTCCCAACAAAAGTAGACTATACCTTGTTATCAAGGACACATGGAACATTCTCCAGGATAGACCAGATGTTAGGCCACAAAATAAACCTCATCAAATTTAAAAAGACTGAAATCATGCAAAGTATCTTCTTCGACCACAATGGAATGAAACTAGACATCAATAACAAAAGCAAAACTAGAAAATTAATAAATATGTAGAAATTACACAACATACTCTTAAAAAACCAATGGGTAATACAATGATCACAAGGGAAATTAGAAAATACTTTGAGATGAATAAAAATGAAAACACAACATATCAAAACTTATGGGATACAGCAAAAGCAGTGTTCAGAGAGAAATTTGTAGCTGTAAATGCATGCATTAAAAAAGAAGGATTTCACATCAATAAACTAACTTAATATTTTGACAAAAAAGATAAGAATTAGAGTGGAGATAAATGAAATAAAGAATAGAAAAACAATAGAGAGAATCAACAAAACCAAAAGTTGGTTCTTTGAAAAGATCAACAAAATTAACAAACCTTTAAGCTAGACTGACTAAGAAAAGAAAAGAGAGAAAATGAAAATAACTAAAATCAGAAACTAAAGTGGGGACATTACCATCAACCTTAAAGAAATAAAAAGGGGTTATGAGAGAATACAATGAACAATTGTACACCAACAAATTAGGTAACTTAGATGAGATGAACAAATTCTTAGAAACTCACAAATTACCAAAACAGACTCAAGAAGAAATAAAAAATCTGAACAGATCTAGAACAAGAGATTGGATCAGTCATCAAAAACCTCCTAATAAAGAAAAGTCCAAGACCAAATGGCTTCAATGGTGAACTCTACTAAACATTTAAATTAGAATTAACACCAATCCTTTTCAAACTCTTCCAAAAACAGAATAAAAGGAAGCAATTCCTAACTCACTCTATGAGATCAGTATTACCCTGATACCAAAGCCAGGCAAAGACACTACAAGAAAAGAAAATTACAGACCAATATCCCTTATGAAATAGATGCAAAAATTCTCAACATAATACCAGCAAACCAAGTACAACAGCATTTTAAAGGGATTATATACCATGGCCAAGAGGGATTTATATTTACAAGGTTGGTTCAACATAAGAAAATTATTCAATATATCACACCACATTAATAGAATGAAGGGTAAAAAACACACAATCATCTCAATTGATGCAAATAAAAGCATTTAACAAAATCCAACACCTTTTCATGATAAAACCACTCAGAAAACTAAGAATTGAAGGAAATTTCCTCAACATGATAAAAGACTTTTATGAAAAACCTGCAACTAACATTAAACTCAGTGGTGAAAGATTGAAAGCTTTCCCCCTACGATGAGGAACAAAATAAACATGCCTACTTTCACACTGCTATTCAGTATTGTGGTGGAAGCTCTAGCCAGAGCAATTGAGCAAGAAAAAGAAACAAAAGGCATCCAAATCAGAAAGAAGGAAATAAAACTATATTCACAGATAACATGATCTGGTATATAGAATATTCAAAAGAATATACCACACATGCACACACACGCACACACACAGACACACACAAACTACTAGAGCTAACAAGTATATTCATCAAAGCTGCAGAGTGTAAGATCAACGCACACATAATGAGCAATCAAAAAAGGAATTAAGAAAACAATTCTTTTTATAATATCAACCAAAAGAATAAATTAAGAATACATTTAACCAAGGTGATGAAAGACTTGTCCACTAAAAACCACAAAACATCGCTGAAAGAAATTAAAGCATAAATAAATGGAAAGACACCATGGATTGAAAGACTTATATTGTGAGGATGGTTGAAAGACTTATATTGTGAG
>NC_045456.1:4772346-4804221 GCF_002776525.5 Piliocolobus tephrosceles
TTGAAAGACTTATATTGTGAGGATGGTTGAAAGACTTATATTGTGAGGATGGTTGAAAGACTTACATTGTGAGGATGGAAGTTGTTACCCAAAGTGATATAGCAATTCAATGCAATCCCTATCAAAACCCAATAGGCTTTTTTGCAGAAATGGAAAATTTGATCTTCAAATTCATTGCAAGGGGCCCCACATAGCCAAAACAATAATGAAGAACAACTTCAACATTGCAAAAGAACAAAGTTGAAGGACTCACACTTCCGTATTTCAAAACTTATTACAAGGTTACAGCAATCAAGACAGTGTGGTACTGGCACAGACACATAGACCAATAGAATAGAACTGAGAGTCCAATAACAAACCCATATATCTATGGCCTATAGATTTTTGTTTGTTTGTTTTTTTGAGATGGAGTCTTGTTTTCTCGCCCAGGCTAGAGTGCAGTGGTGCGATCTCAGCTCACTGCAACCTCCACCTTTCGGGTTCAAGCAATTCTTCAGCCTCAGCCTCCTGAGTAGCTGGGATTACAGGCATGAGCCACCATGCCTGGCTAATTTTTGTATTTTTAGTAGACACAGGGTTTCACCATGTTGGTCAGGCTGCTCTTGAACTCCTGACCTCAGGTGATGCACCTGCCTCGGCCTCCCAAAGTGCTGGGATTACAATCATGAGCCACCGTGCCTGGCCTGGCCTGGCCTATTGATTTTTGACAAGGGTGCAAAGACCACTCAATGGGGAAAGAACAGTCTCTTCAACAGATGGTGCTGGGACAACTGCATATCCATATACAAAAAATTAATTTTGACTTCATACCATATATAGAAACTAACTCAAAATCATTCACAGACATAAGTGTAAAGGCTAAAACTATAAAAGTCTTAGAAGAAAACACAGAGGCGAGTCTTCATGACCTTAGATTTGACAATGGATTCTTAGATATGACACCAAAAGCACAAGCAACCAAGAAAAAACACGGATAAACTGGACTTTAGCAAAATGTAACGCTTTTAGGCATCAAAGAACATTATCAAGAAAATGAAAAAAAAACCTACATAATGGGAGAAAATATTTGCAAATCATATATCTGATAAGGAATTTATATTCAGAAAGAACTCTTATAGCTCAATAATAAAAAGCCTGATTTTAAGTGGGCAAGGAATCTGCACAGATTTCTGCAAAGAAGGTATACAAATGGCCAATAAATACACGAAAAGATGCTCAACATCATTAGTCATTAGGGAACTGCAAAACAAAACCACAATGAAATGCCATGTCACACACACTAGGATGGCTATAATAAAAATAAAAATAAAAACAAAATAACAAGTGTTGGCAAAAACATGAAGAAATTGGAACCTTCATACATTGCTGGTAGAAATGCAACATGGTGCCACTACTGTGGGAAGCAGTTTAGCAATTACTGGAAAATTTAAACATAGAGTTACCACATGATCCAGCATAGAGCTACCATATGACCCAGTGAAATACTCCTAGGTATATACCCAAGAGAACTGAGAATACATGTTTATATGAAAATCTGTGCATGAATATTCATAGCAGCATTGTTCATAATAGCCAAAAGGTGGAAATGATCCGAATGTCCATTCACTGATAAATGGATAAACAAAATGTGGTATACAATGGAATATTATCAGCCATAAAAAGAAATTAAGTAATGATATATGATATGACATGAACAAACCTTTAAAACACTAAGTGAAAGAAGCCAAACACAAAAGGCCACATATTTGATGATTTCGTTTATATGAAATATCTAGAATAGGCAAATCCGTAGAGACAGAAAATAGAATAGTGGTTGCCAGGGGTGGGGAGGAGGAAATGATAATAGGAATGGCCTTTCTATTGGGGGTGATGAAAATGTTCTGGAATTAGATATTGGTGATGGTTGCACAATCTTGTGAATGCAAGAAAAAAATCACTGAGTTGTACACTGTAATATGGTGAATTTTATGGTATGTGAATGATATCTCAGAAAATGGCAAATGAAATGCTGTTAGCCTATAGAGAGGAGCTTGCTGTGCACCTGAGGAGACTTCTATTAAATGGGTAACAGAGGGTAGCTCTCACTTAGTGTGAACTGTTTTCTAAAGAAATGCATTTCTGCTGTAGTATGTCCATCCATTCTTTCAACAGTTATTGGGCATCTGTTATGTACAAGAATCAAGGCAGCATCTGCTTACACTTACCTGTTGTTCCTTGAAGGCCTCAAGAAGTAAATCAATATCAGTACAAGTGAGAGGAAATTGTAGCCGAGGGCCATTATAGGAGTCTGGGACATCTATCAAGTCCACATAATCATGTCTGTCCCACGTGTCCTGTTCGCTTTCAAGAAATTGATGTCTTAATTCTGGAAAAGGAAGGACAGAACCGGGGGGTGGGGTGGGAATCAACATTTCAATACTTAAATTTAATAAATATCTTCTTGAATACCTAGCCCACGTAAGGCGCTGTGCTAAATGTTCTGCATACCAACATAGCCCACATATAACTGCGAGGAATGACTGACCCTGAGACCAGAGCATTCACATGGGTCACCACCATCCCTTCCTGGGCAGATGTTTTACCACAGCAGTGGGTCCATGGCCAGTGGGAAGGGGAGGCAGAAGCACAGGGAAAATTGACCAGACAAGGTATCTGGATGATCGAAGCTCTAGCTCTAAGTTTTTTGCCCACTCTTACATCTCAGACTTTTACAAATAGGGCTGAAAACAGAACAATACATTATATCTGGTTCAAACATCTGCTGCTATTCAGAACCTACAGAAAATTTAACTGCAACATTCAATTTTTCCCCTGTTAAACACTTCAGAGGATTCTATTTAGCTGTAATGGATTTGTTTTTCTCTGTACATAAAAATAAATTTTCTGACATGATTTTCATTCTTTCTTGGTAACAAAGTAGATAAAGTTAAATGACAAACCACAGGCAGAACTACCCAAAGAACCTCTCAGTCTCGGAGAGACAGTTCTACATAATGGAGTGCCTGCATTGTCCATTTTAGTGGGTGCTGAGACCCAGGGTCCTTGCCTGCTAGATTGCCCATGAAACAGTCAGCCCCAGTACAGAGATCAAGACAATTCAGATAGAGAAAGACGAAAGGAAACATGGTAGATTGATTGCAAAAATGATCCCAATTCTCTAGCCCACCTTCTATCTTTGTAATGGACTTTTGCAGCTACTCCCGTCAAGAGTGTGTTTCCTCATCCCTTCAAACTGGGCTGGGCTCATGACTTGTATTGGCCTAAAGAATGTGATGGAAGTGCTATGTACCAGTTCCAAGCCCAGGTCTCTCTGGAGGCCTTGTATGCTTTCGTGCTCTCTTTAGGAACGATGCTACTACCACAAAGCCTAGGCTAGGCTTCAGAAAGATCCAAGACCATGTAGAGCTGAGCTGAGTCATCCTAGCCAAGGCTGTCCTAGATCAGCCCCCAGCCAGCAGCCACCAGTGTTCGCTCTGGACACATGAGTGAACTCCAGTCAAGACCCAAAAAATTTGCCAAACAAGCCTGCCAAGATCAGCAGAAGTGTTCAGCTAATTTGTAGACTTGTTAGCAAAAAGAAATGTTGATTACATGCCACTGAGGTATGGTGGTTGTTTAATACACAATATTCTTGCAGATAATGACCCAGAGGACAATGACATACTCTTCAACTCATTAACACTGAATTGTTACAAAGGCAGAAGTTCTCTGCAAACAGTTTCTATCTTTTAAAATATTCAGAGTGGTCAAGTTTGGAAGGTATAATGTTAGCAGATATAGACAGAATACATTTTTTTCATGATCCAGTTATGCTGAGAGATTACAGTTAAGAATTAAATGTGAAAAATGTTTTCTAAAGTCATATTGTTTGGTAATTTAAAAAAATATTTTCTAAATTATTGTGTATCACAGTGTTTTCTGGTGGTGGTTGATGATGTTTTTTAAGAAGTTGAATTTAGGAGTAATAATGTCTGTCCTTAATGGGGTCCAGGAGTGGTTATTTTTCTCATTTGGGTTTGGCTTGAGATTTAAGAATAACTTAATTATTTCAAGTTATATTTAAAGACTAGAAAGGCAGAGCATCTTGATAACTTTATCTCAGGTTCATTACATAGGCAGTAAAGCCTACATACTTCACTGTCTTCAATGCTCATGCCTCCCTTTTCAATTTGGTAGTCATTCCTGGACATAAATCTTGCTCCAAATGAAAACTTTCCTTTTCCTGACTGTACACACGGAAATACCAAGCAACTCTTAGAAAAAACAAATGACAGCAAAAACAAAAACCCGCAGTAGTTTCACTACATCATCTAACAGAATTATAAAGGTTATTTTCTGTTATAGACTCTAAAAAATAAAGTGAATATGGAATGCATGGCCAAAACTAGGGGATTTTGTTTTTTAGATGGGGGAGGAATTTATGGTATGATTGCAGTGTTCACGAGAAAGGCAGTGAAACAGCCTGGGCAACATGGTGAAACCTCGTCTCCACAAAAAATACAGAAAACTAGCTGGGCATAGTGGCGTGCACCTACAATTCCAGCTACTCAGGAGGCTGAGGCAGGAGGATGAGCCCAGGAGGTCAAGGCTGCAGTGAGGCGTGATTGTGCCACTGCACTCCAGCCTAGGCAACACAGCAAGACCCCTGTCTCAAAAAGAAAGAAAGAAAGGCAGCATAGCTTGAAGCATGCCTGAGTTAGAAAGTCAGATGTTGGAGGGAAAGAGGAAATGAAATTGAGGATGCAGCTACGGATGCAGACAGGCATATGGGACCACCCATGGAGCTGTTCCCAGCCCCCTTTCTCCCTTCCAAATCCTCAGAGGCCTGGCAACTTCATAGTCACTTCCTCCCTTGCCTGTATCTCCAGCATGATCCTCTCTTCAGACTCCGTAACACAATTAAACATAGTTGGAGACTCCTCCGATCTAAGATGTCACCCCTGGACCTCGCATCTGCCCCACACTGGCAATGCTTTCCTCTCCCAGCCCAGCACTCTGTCTTTATTGTTCCCACTCTTCCCTCTTCCTGGACTACCCTTGCTTTCTCTTCTTTGGACAGTTTCTCATCCTTCAAAACTCAGCAACCCCTGCCCAGGTTGAACCCCAGGCCACACCTTTTCCAAGGCATCATGCTGATAATGACAAGGATGGGAGCTCCCAGTTACTGATGTGCCAGGCACTGTTCTAAGCACCTTACATATGTGTATTCATGTGATGACCGAAGCTATCCTATGAGATTAATATTGTTGGTATCCCCATTTTATATTCAAGGAAAATGGGGTACAGCATGTAAGTAGGAGAGATGGAACTTAATCCCAGAGAAGCTGGCTTCAAGCTCAAACTCTTAACCATTACGCTTTCACTACATATTAAAATGTAACTATGCTACATGATACCTATAGTGTTATTTATATACTTATAACCAATTTATTTAGTAATCCCAACTCTGTGAGCAATAAAGCAAAAATCATTTTATTTTCCCAATCATTGCCTCCACCCATGCTCTGTCATCTCTCCCTTTCCTATTAGCTAACTGACACAACAAATCAATTCCATCCCTTCCAGTTATGAAGACTCAGTCTTGTTACTTAAGAACAAAATCAAAATATTGTTTCCTTTCTTTAAAAAAAGAGAAGCTTGGTCTACCATTCCTTCCATAGATCTGATGACCCTCATTGCCTAAAAGTTTAGTAAAAAAAAGCACCAGTTCCCTAAACCGATTCTTAGTTAAAACTACTCAATATGAAGTATTAGTCAATGTCAAATCATAATCCTTCTGCTGGTTTTTAGCAACACAAAACAGAATAACATAAATTCTCTTCCAGTAGCTAATGTGTCATGTATGAAAACAATCAAAGGCTTTAACATTTCTTATGTATATGCTGTTCTTGTGGGTTAGAACTATTATAACTAATAACAATAATTTAATGAATAATATATAGAGATTTGTACAACATAGAATTAATCTTTACCTATTTGATTTACAATTTTGTCAACATGAATCTAAGCTAATTAAGAATTATAGGCAAATGATACCTTTACAAGTTGTTCTAAAGAAAATACATCAAAAATACCCCCTACACACAATCTTTTCTTTTACCCAGTACAGACTCAAAATCTGGACAGGGAAAAGTTTAAAGCCCATAAATTTTTACACGACAATTTCTGCCTCTACCGCCCACATGTCACTTTGAAAACAAGCTCCAGATATTGCTGGAAAAAGAAAAGCAACAATTGAACTACATTTATAGTTATTTTTGTTTCTCAGTTATGAATCTGGATCAGAACCATTGGTGTCCATATAATAAATTCAGTAGATGCCAAAATGACATTTAATAAAATTCAACATCTGTTCCTGATTTTTTTTAAAACTTAGAAACTAGGAATGGAACAATACTCCTTAACATTGCTTTATAAATTTAAATAATCAATAATGGTTTTTCCATTAAAACATTAACAAAACAAGGATGCCCACTTTCACTGTTTCATTCTAACACTGTTCCACTATCTTTGACCAATGCAATAAGACATGAAGCTGAAATAAGAGCAGTAATTATTGTATAGAAATACATAAAAATAAAGTTACTTGTGGCCAACGTGATTAAATACCTACACCCAAGAAAATCAATTGAAAAAATCTCAGAATTGATGGGAGAATTAAATGTAATACAGAGGCTGGGCACGGTGGCTCACACTCGTAATCCCAGCACTTTGGGAGGCCAAGGCAGGAGAATCGCTTGAGTCCAGGAGTTCAAGATCAGCCTGGGCAACATGGCAAAACCCCTATACAAAATGCAAAAAAAATTAGCTGGGTATGGTGGTGTGTGCCTCTAGTCCCAGCTACTCAGGAGGCTGAGGTGGGAGGATAATCTGAGCCCAGGAGGCCAAGGCTGCAGTGAGCCATGATCACGTTACTGTGCTCTAGTCTGAGGGACAGAGCGAGACTCTGTCTAAAAAAAAAAAAATATATATATATATATATATATATATGTATACTATAATAAATATATATTTTATATTATATATATATAAAATACAGACATTAATCACACCGGTTTGAATCACAGCTTCTCCACCAATAAGATGAATAACCGTGGGAGATTACCTTCTAAGCCTCAGATTCCATATCTACAAAAAGGGGATGATAATAATACTAATCTAACTGGTTTGTCATGAAGACTAAATGAAATGATGTATTTAAAGCACTTAAATACATGGCACATGGTAAACATGTAACAAATATCAGCAATAAAAATAATATATTATTATTACTTAATAGTAGCACAATATAAGATAAATTGACATAATTCAAAAGCTTTACTAAACACTACCAACAACCAATGGAAGATATAATGGGGAAAATGTTCTATTCACCATAGCAACAAAAAATATAAAATACCTGGTCCGATAGGACATTTTGGTTGATCTGAGAAGCAGAAAGAAAAGTGAAAACAACACTTCCACACACTCCAACCCACTCCCCGCTTCCGCCAGTCTCTGTTTAAACCTATGGCTATGTATGGCAGCTTCAGCTTTCTGCCTGTGGGAGGAGGCTGACGTGTGAAAAGTGGACTGGGAATGTTTCTGTGGAGTCTGTACTCCTCACGGAGTCCTATGCACTGGTTTTGAGCTCTTAAAGTGGTAGCATAGGGAGATCAACTGTTATAATTGATCGTCATGAGGTGGTAGGATTACAAGGACAAGTGTGACTGCTTCCAGGGTCACCTCTTATCTTCAGAGCACCCAACGTGTCTCGAGATACTCCATGCCCCAGAGTTAAGACCGTTAATCTGGTGGCCCCAATATCTGGAAATGTTAAATAATCTTCTGGTTCCTAAAAATACCCTATTTAGGCTGGGCATGGTGGCTCACGCCTGTAATCCCAGCACTTTGGAAGGCTGAGGTGGGTGGATCACCTGAGGTCAGGAGTTCAAGAACAGCCTGACCAACACGGAATAAATCCCATCTCTACTAAAAATACAAAATTAGCCAGGTGTGGTGGCACATGCCTGTAATCCCAGCTACTCCAGAGGCTGAGGCATGAGAATCACTTGAACCTGGGTAGTGGGGAGGTTGCAGTGAGCCAAGGTCATGCCACTGTACTCCAGCCTTGGTGACAGCAAGATTCTATCTAAGAAAAAAAAAAAAAAATCTTACAAATTTTCTTACAAATTTGTAAGAAAAAGACAGATAACCCAATAGAAAAATGGACAAAAAACCTGAACAGGAACTTCACCACATGAAATGTCCACATGACCAATAAACATACAAAAGGGTGAGCAATTTGGTCAGGCATGGTGGCTCATGCCTATAATCCCAGCACTTTGGGAGGCCAAGGAGGGCAGATCACCTGAGGTCAGGAGTTTGAGACCAGCCTGGCCAACATGGCAAAATCCCATCTCTACCAAAAATGCAAAAATTAGCCAAGCGTGGTGGCACATGCCTGTAGTCCCAGCTACTCAGGAAGCTGAGGCAGGAGAATGGCTTGAACCCAGGAGGCAGAGGTCGCAGTGAGCCGAGATTATGCTACTGCACTCCAGCCTGGGGGACAGAGTGAAACTCTGTCTCAAAAAAAGAAAAAAGAAAAGAAAAAAAGTGAGTAACTTGACTGCTTACAGGGAAATGCAAATTAAACCTCAAATACGATACCACTACATACTCACCAGAATAACTAAAATGAAAAGAATGGACTATTGCAAGTGTTGGTGAGGATGGAACAACTGAACTGGTGAGAGTATAGCTTGTTACAACCATCTTGTAAAAATGTCTGCCAGTATCTAATAAAGCTGAACGGATATAAGCCCTATAACCCCAAACTTCTATCCCTGACTTGTGGTACATTTTTATGATAATGGCTCCCCAAGGAATCATGCCTCCCTGTGTCCACATCCCTTTATTCTGTAATACTGCCACTCCTCCGAGCACGAGGTGGATATCTCTTTAACCGCTCTGAATTCATGGCTGGCCTTTTGACTTGTTTTAACCATAGAGTATGGCAGAACTGATTTCCCAGAGTTCTAGCACATAGGCCTTAAGAGGCCCTGCAGCTTCTGCCTTTGCCCTCTTGGACCCAGCCATCATGTAAAGAAGTCCAGAATAGCCAACTGGACAGAGAGGCTGTGTGAGAAGAAAAGAGGTAACCAAGTTGTTTTTGTTTGTTTGTTTGTTTTTGAGATGGAGTCTCACTCTCACCCAGGCTGGAGTGCAGTAGCACGATTTCAGCTCACTGCAAGCTCCGCCTCCCGGGTTCAAGCGGTTCTTGTGTCCCAGGTCTCCTGAGTAAATGGGATTACAGGTGTGCACCAACACACCCAGCTAATTTTTGTATTTTTACTACAGATGGGGTTGGTCAGGCTGGTCTTGAACTCCCGACCTCAAGTGCTCCATCCACCTCGGCCTCCCAAAGTGCTGAGATTCCAGGTATGAGTTACTGCACCTGGCCAAGAGGTAACCAAGTTAATAGCTAATGCCAAAGTCCCAGACATGTGATTAAAACCATTTGATCTTTCCTGCCCAGTCCAGCTAAATGAGTGAGCTCAACCGATAACACATGGAACAGAGGTAAGTTGTTCCCAGCAAGCCCTGTTCAAATGCCTGACCCACAGAATCACATGCAATAAAATGGCTGTTGTTTTTAAGTCACTAAATGGGGGCAGTTTATTAAGTAGCAATAGATAACCAAAAATGAATATATAGCAAAATAAATGCATACATATTTTACCAAAAGGGACATGTACAAGAATGTACATAGCAGCACCATTTAAATCACCAATCTGAAAACAACTCAAATGCCCATACACAATCAAATGGATCAATTATGGTATATTAGTAAAATGGAATATTATTCAGCAATAAAAATGACCAAATTACAAGGATGATTCTCACAAATGTAATGATGAACAAAAGAAGCCAGATTCAGGGCCAGGAGCGGTGGCTCACGTCTGTAATCCCAGCACTTTGGGAGGCTGAAGCAGGCAAATCACCTGAGGCCAGGAGTTCGAGACCAGCCTGGCCAACGTGGCGAAACCGCATGTCTACTAAGAATACAAAAATTAGCCAGGTGTAGTGGCGAATGCCTGTAATCCCAGCTACTCAGGAGGCTGAGGCATGAGAATCCCTTGAACCAGGGACAGCGAGGCAGAGGTTGCAGTGAGCCGAGATTGTACCACTGCACTCCAGCCTGGGCGACAGAGCAAAACTCCGTCTCAACAACAACAACAAAACATTAAAAAATAAAAAGAAGAAGCCAGACTCAAATGAGTATATACCACATGCTTCCATCTATATAAAGAACTTCAAAGACTAGGGTGTAGAAGTCAAGAAAGTAGTTATGTGATGGTGTGGGGGTTGGGTAGCACTACAAGAAGGCAGGATGGGAAACTTATGTGGCCCTAATCATGTTTTATTTCTTGTTCCAGGTGCCGGTTACATGGGTGTGTTTACTTCGAGAAAATGTACTGAGTCATATAATTTGTATACGTTCCTGTAGTGTATGTTATACTTCCAAAAAATGCTTCTGTAAGACTAAACCACTGTCCCCTTATTTAATAAAAGTATTTTTCTTATATTTTAAAATCACCTACAGAATTTTTTAAATGCAAATTAAAACAACAACAACAACAATAACAACAACAACAACAACAACACAGTCTGAGTAAACATCTCCAGGCTGGAACCCAGCCATCTGTGGCTCTGAAACTCCTTAAGTGATTCTGATGAAGTGAGCCTGGGTTGAAGTATTAGGTCATTAGCAGAAAGTACTGTTTCATTTTATTATTATCATATTTCCTCTCAAAAACATTTTTGCCAAAGAATATGAACCATAAACAACTGTCTTCGAATCGCAGTTATCTAAAAGAAAAAATGGCAAAGTACCCACTTCCACCCACTCCCCACTCCTTAGGTTTGGCTATTTCACCATTCAGAAGGCTTCCACAGATCATTAAATGCTTTAATTAGTTTCATACATATGCACTTAGCTCAAATCATGCCTATTAAAACACCATTCTTTTATCACTTCACTTTGAAGTGTATTTACAAGATTATTTAAAAGATGCTCCTAGATGCCATACACGCTTTAATGAGAGGAAAAAAAGGTTGGCCCAAATTAAAGCAAAATGAGCGTTTAAGTCTGGCATCTGTCTTGGAGATAATAACAGGCAGATCTTAATTTGCAGGAGAAATACATGGTTGTAAAAAATCATAATTTTAAAAACTTTTTTGAAGTACACCTCCATTGCCTGCCTCTGCTTCAGAATGACTAGATGATAGATAGACAGGCAGACAGATCAAAGAGAAGAGAGGCCGGTTGCAGCGGCTCACGCCTGTAACCCCAGCACTTTGGGAGGCTGAGGCAGGCGGATCACAAGGTCAGGAGTTCTAGACCAACCTGGCCAACATGGCGAAACCCCGTCTCTACTAAAACTACAAAAAATTAGCCTGGCGTGATGGCAAGCACCTGTAATCCCAGCTACTCAGGAGGCTGAGGCAGGAGAATCACTTGAATCCAGGAGGTGGAGGTTGCAGTGAGCCGAGACCGTGCCACTGCACTGCAGCCTGGGCAATAGAGTGAGACTCTGTCTCACACACACACAAAAAAGACAGAGAGAGGACAGAAAACAGATACAGTGGGGCCAACTGTGTTTAATCTGCCATTTCCCCCCAGATCTGCTGCATGAAATACTCAAAATATTTTGATCTCTCAGCACAAAAGTTTTGTGGATGAAAAATAAAGTTCCCATGATCTTGGTTCCAAGATGGCCGAATAGGAACAGCTCCAGTCTACAGCTCCCAGCGTGAGCGACCCAGAAGACAGGTGATTTCTGCATTTCCAACTGAGGTGCGGGGTTCATCTTGCTGGGACTTGTTGGACAGTGGGTGCAGCCCATGGAGTGTGAGCTGAAGCAGGGCAGGGCATCACCTCACCCGGGAAGCACAAGGGGTCAGGGAATTCCCTTTCCTAGCCAAGAGAAGCCGTGACAGATGGTACCTGGACAATTGGGACACTCCCACCCTAATACTGCGCTTTTCCAATGTTTTTAGCAAATGGCACACCAGGAGATTATATCCCGTGCCTGGCTCAGAGGGTCCCACGCCCACAGAGCCTCGTTCACTGCTAGCACAGCAGTCTGAGATGGAACTGCCAGGCAGCAGCGAGGCTGGGGGAGGGGCGTCTGCCATTGCTGAGACTTGAGTAGGTAAACAAAGTGGCCAGGAAGCTAGAACTGGGTGGAGCCCACCACAGCTCAAGGAGGCCTGCCTGCCTCTGTAGACTCCACCTCTCGGGGCAGGGCATAGCTGAACAAAAGGCAGCAGAAACTTCTGCAGACTTAAACATCCCTGTCTGACAGCTTTGAAGAGAGTAGTGGTTCTCCCAGCACAGAGCTTGAGATCTGAGAACAGAGAGATGGTCTCCTCAAGTGGGTCCCTGACTCCCTAGTAGCCTAACTGGGAGACACCTCCCAGTAGGGGCTGACTGACACCTCGTACAGCCGGGTGCCCCTCTGAGACAAAGCTGCCAGAGGAAGAACTGGCAGCAACATTTGCTGTTCTGCGATATTTGCTGTTCTGCAGCCTCTGCTGGTGATATCCAGGCAAACAGGGTCTGGAGTGGACCTCCACCAAACTCCAAAAGACCTGCAGCTGAGGGTCCTGACTGTTAAAAGGAAAACTAACAAACACAAAGGATATCCACACCAAAACCCCATCTGTATATCACCATTATCAAAGACCAAAGGTAGATAAAACCACAAAGATGGGGAGAAACCAGAGCAGAAAGGCTGAAAATTCTAAAAGTCAGAGCGCCCCTTCTCCTCCAAAGGAATGCAGCTCCTCAACAGCAACAGAACAAAGCTGGATGGAGAATGACTTTGACAAGTTGACAGAAGTAGGCCTCAGATGATCAGTAATAACAATGTTCTCCGAGCTAAAGGACGATGTTTGAACCCATTGCAAAGAAGCTAAAAACCTTGAAGAAAGATTAGACGAATGGCTAACTAGAATAAACAAGCATAGAGAATACCTTAAATGACCTGATGGAGCTGAAAACCATGGCACGAGAATTATGTGATGCATGCACAAGTTTCTGTAGCCAATTTGATCAAGTGGAAGAAAGGGTATCAACGACTGAAGATCAAATGAATAAAATGAAGTGAGAAGAGTTTAGAGAAAAAAGAGTAAAAAGAAATGAACACAGCCTCCAAGAACTTTGGGACTATGTGAAGAGACCAAATCTACATCTGATTGGTGTACCTGAAAGTGATGGGGATAATGGAACCAAGTTGGAAAACACTCTTCAGGATATTATCCAGGAGAACTTCCCCAAACTAGTAAGGAAGGCCAACATTCAAATGCAGGAAATACAGAGAACGCCACAAAGATACTCCTCGAGAAGAGCAACTCCAAGACACATAATTGTCAGATTCACCAAAGTTGAAATGAAGGAAAAAATGTTAAGGGCGGCCAGAGAGAAAGGTCGGGTTACCCACAAAGGGAAGCCCATCAGACTAACAGCCGATCTCTCAGCAGAAACTCTACAAGCCAGAAGAGAGTGGGGGCCAATATTCAACATCCTTAAAGAAAAGAGTTTTCAACCCAGAATTTCATATCCAGCCAAACCAAGCTTTATAAGTGAAGGAGAAATAAAATCCTTTACAGACAAGCAAATGCTGAGAGATTTTGTCACCACCAGGCCTGCCTTACAAGAGCTCCTGAAGGAAGCACTAACTATGGAAAGGAACAACCAGTACCAGCCACCGCAAAAACATGCCAATTTGTAAAGACCATCAATGCCAGGATCGATGCATCAACTAATGAGCAAAATAACCAGCTAATATCATAATGACAGGATCAAATTCACATATATAACAATATTAACCTTAAATGTAAATGGGCTAAATGCTCCAATTAAAAGACACAGACTGGCAAACTGGATAAAGAGTCAACACCCATCGGTTTGCTGTATTCAGGAGACCCATCTCACATGCAGAGACACACATAGGCTCAAAATAAAGGGATGGAGGAAGATCTACCAAGCAAATGGAAAAAAAAAACAAACAAAAAAAGCAGGGGTTGCAATCCTAGCCTCTGATAAAACAGACTTTAAACCAACAAAGATCAAAAGTGACAAAGAAGGACATTACCTAATGGCAAAGGGATCAATTCAACAAGAAGAGCTAACTATCCTAAATATATATGCACCCAATACAGGAGCACCCAGATTAATAAAGCAAGTCCTTAGAGACCTAAAAAGAGACTTAGACTCCCACAAAATAATAATGGGAGACTTTAACACCCCACATTTACAACATTCGACATATCAACGAGACAGAAAGTTAACAAGGATATGCAGGAATTGAACTCAGCTCTGCACCAAGCTGACCTAATAGACATCTACAGAACTCTCCACCCCAATCAATAGCATATACATTCTTCTCAGCACCACATCACACTTATTCTAAAATTGACCATATAGTTGGAAGTAAAGCACTCCTCAGCAAATGTAAAAGAACAGAAATTATAACAAACTGTCTCTCAGACCACAGTGCAATCAAACTAGAACTGAGGATTAAGAAACTCACTCAAAACTTCTCAACCACATGGAAACTGAACAACCTGCTCCTGAATGACTACTGGGTACATAACGAAATGAAGGCAGAAATAAAGATGTTCTTTGAAACCAGTGACAACAAAGACAGAACATACCAGAATCTCTGGGACACATTTAAAGCAGTGTGTAGAGGGAAATATATAGCACTAAATGCCCACAAGAGAAAGCAGGAAAGATCTAAAATTGACACCCTAACATCACAATTAAAAGAACTAGAGAAGCAAGAGCAAACATATTCAAAAGCTGGCAGAAGGCAAGAAATAACTAAGATCAGGGCAGAACTGAAGGAAACAGAGACAAAAAACCCTTCAAAAAATCAATGAATCCAGGAGCTGGTGTTTTGAAAAGATCAACAAAATTGACAGACCACTAGCAAGACTAATAAAGAAGAAAAGAGAGAAGAATCAAATAGACGCAATAAAAAATGATAAAAGGGATATCATCACTGATCCCACAGAAATACAAACTATCATCAGAGAATACTATAAACATCTCTATGCAAATAAACTAGAAAATCTAGAAGAAATTGATAAATTCTTGGACACATCACCCTCCCAAGACTAAACCAGGAAGAAGTTGAATCCCTGAATAGACCAATAGCAGCCTCTGAAATTGAGGCAATAATTAATAGCCTACCAACCAAAAAAAGTCCAGGACCAGATGGATTCACAGCTGAATTCTACCAGAGGTACAAAGAGGAGCTGGTACCATTCCTTATGGAACTATTCTAATCAACAGAAAAAGAGGGAATCCTCCTTAACTCATTTTATGAGGCCAGCATCATCCTGATACCAAAGCCTGGCAGAAACACAATAACAAAAAAGAGAATTTTAGACCAATATCCCTGATGAACATCGATGCAAAAATCCTCAATAAAATACTGGCAAACCGAATCCAGCAGTACATCAAAAAGCTTATCCGCCATGATCAAGTTGGCTTCATCCGTGGGATGCAAGGCTGGTTCAACATACACAAATCAATAAATGTAATCCAGCATACACACAGAACAAAAGACAAAAACCACATGATTATCTCAATAGATCCAGAAAAGGCCTTTGACAAAATTCAACAGTTCTTCATGCTAAAAACTCTCAATAAACTAGGTATTGATGGGACCTATCTCAAAATAATAAGAGCTATTTATGACAAACCCACAGCCAATATCATACTGAATGGGCAAAAACTGGAAAAATTCCCTTTGAAAACTGGCACAAGACAGGGATGCTCTCTCTCACCACTCCTATTCGACATAGTGTTGGAGGTTCTGACCAGGGCAATCAGGCAGGAGAAAGAAATAAAGGGTATTCAATTAGGAAAAGAGGAAGTCAAATTGTCCCTGTTTGCAGATGACAGGATCACTTATTTAGAAAACCCCATCGTCTCAGCCCAAAATCTCCTTAAGCTGATAAGCAACTTCAGCTAAGTCTCAGGATACAAAAATCAATGTGCAAAAATCACAAGCATTCCTATACACCAATAACAGACAGACAGCCAAATCATGAGTGAATTTCCATTCACAATTGTTTCAAAGAGAATAAAATACCTAGGAATCCAACTTACAAGGGATGTCAAGGACCTCTTCAAGGAGAACTACAAACCACTGCTCAGTGAAATAAAAGAGGACACAAACAAATGGAAGAACATTCCATGCTCATGGATAGGAAGAATCAATATCATGAAAATGGCCATACTACCCAAGGTAATTTATAGATTCAATGCCATCCCCATCAAGCTACCAATGACTTTCTTCACAGAATTGGAAAAAACTACTTTAAAGTTCATATGGAACCAAAAAAGAGCCCACATTGCCAAGACAATCCTAAGCCAAAAGAACAAAGCTGGAGGCGTCACGCTACCTGACTTCAAACTATACTGCAAGGCTTCAGTAACCAAAACAGCATGGTACTGGTAGCAAAACAGAGATATAGACCAATGGAACAGAACAGAGCCCTCAAAAATAATACCACACATCTACAGCCATCTGATCTTTGACAAACCTGACAAAAACAAAAAATGGGGAAAGGATTCCCTATTTAATAAATGGTGCTGGGAAAACTGGCTAGCCATATGTAGAAAGCTGAAACTGGATCCCTTCCTTACACGTTATACAAAAATTAATTCCAGATGGATTAAAGACTTAAATGTTAGACCTAAAACCATAAAAACCTTGGAAGAAAACCTAGGCAATACCATTCAGGACATAGGCATGGGCAAGGACTTCATGACTAAAACAGCAAAAGCAATGACAACAAAAGCCAAAATTGACAAATGGGATCTAATTAAACTAAAGAGCTTCTGCACAGCAAAAGAAAATACCATCAGAGTGAACAGGCAACCTACAGAATGGGAGAAAATTTTTGCAATCTACCCATCTGACAAAGGGCTAATATCCAGAATCTACAAAGAATTTAAACAAATTTACAAGAAAAAAAGCAAACAACCCACCAAAAAGTGGGCAAAGGACATGAACAGACATTTCTCAAAAGAAGACATTTATGCAGCCAACAGACACATGAAAAAATGCTCGTCATCACTCGCCATCAGAGAAATGCAAATCAAAACCACAATGAGATACCATCTCACACCAGTTAGAATGGCAATCATTAAAAAATCAGGAAACAACAGGTGCTAGAGAGGATGTGGAGAAATAGGAACACTTTTACACTATTGATGGGACTGTAAACTAGTTCAACCATTGTGGAAAACAGTGTGGCGATTCCTCAAGGATCTAGAACTAGAAATACCATTTGGCCCAGCCATCCCATTACTGGGTACATACCCAAAGGATTATAAATCATGCTGCTATAAAGACACACGCACATGTATGTTTACTGCAGCACTATTCACAATAGCAAAGACTTGGAACCAACACAAATGTCTATCAATGATAGACTGGATTAAGAAAATATGGCACATATACACAATGGAATACTATGCAGCCATAAAAAAGGATGAGTTCATGTCCTTTGTAGGGACATGGATGCAGCTGGAAACCATCATTCTCAGCAAACTATCGCAAGGACAGTAAACCAAATACCGCATGTTCTCACTCATAGGTGGGAATTGAACAATGAGAACACTTGGACACAGGGTGGGGAACATCATACACTGGGGCCTGTCATGGGGTTTGGGGCGGGGGGAGGGAGAGCATTAGGAGGAATACCTAATGTAAATGACGAGTTAATGGGTGCAGCACACCAACATGGCACATGTATTCGTGTGTAACAAACCTGTATGTTGTGCACATGTACCCTAGAACTTAAAGTATAATAATAATAATAAAAAAATAAGCTTCCCTTTACTAAGCTACTGTTGTGCACCGACAGATTGTAGTTCGGAGAAGGCATTCAACAAATGAATGTTGAATGAATTCTAACTCAGTTTTTGGAAAAGCGAAAAAATTAAATGGCCGATTTAGTTGACACCATCCAGAGAGGGAAAAAGGCCACTTGAACTGATGTTGCCAGTTGTTGGGTGAAACATAAACAAAAGAGGTAGGCATCTTTTTAATTTCTTAGTGTTCTCCCATCTTCAGAATTTATGCTCTTGATGAAGACAGTTCAATATTTAATGACACTTTTGAAAAGACTTAACTTTTTACTTACCTAGCTCTTCCTTATGTACATGTGCGTAGTTTTCGAACATGAAGGAAAAGAAGCTGGATAACTGGACAAAATAAAAAAAACATTAATCAATTAGTGAACCCCAAACAACTACTGTGGCAAATGCTGTTGGTGCTCCACCCGAGTGCCCTTACTCTCGTGGCGCATTCCTATCCCAGCTACCGCAGGTGCTAAGGGTCACATCTATGCTTGCCTCCAGAGGACTATCTGCATCCAGAGCAACACAGGATAACACACGGACGCCCCTCCTGTGGAGCTGCCCAGAGACAACCACTGGCTGAAGCAAGGGTGTAACGGCCCAGTCCCCCACCTCCCTTGTCTCTGCCAGGGACAAACTGTAGTGCATTTCACACTTGACAGCTCCAGATGGGATCAGGCTGAGATCAGGCTTCAAAAAGTGCATCTTGGCCTAGCTTCTCCCCTGTCCTGTCTTGCATTCCTCACTCCCTTACAGGCTTTCCCTGAAAACACACCCTCAGTAAGTCACTTGTACCAGAATCCCTGTCTCAGCCTCTGCTTCTAGGAAATCCAACCCAAGACAGCTACTAAACTGTGTTCATTATGATCTCTTCTTTTCTTTTTTTTTAAGATGGAGTTTCGCTCTTGTCGCCCAGGCTGGAGGGCAATGGCATTGTTTCGGCTCACTGCAACCTCTGCCTCCCCGGATCAAGTGATTCTCCTGCCTCAGTCTCCCGAGTAGCTGGGATTACAGGTGCGCGTCACCATGTCCAGCTAATGTTTTTATATTTTTAGTAGAGACAGGGTTTCACCATGTTGGCCAGGCTGGTCTCGAACTCCCGACTTCAGGTGATCCACCTGCCTTGGCCTCCCAAAGTGCTAGGATTACAGGTGTGAACCACTGCACCCGGTCATGATCTCTTTTCTTTTTGGTGGTGAGATTAAGAGTTAAGGAATATTCTTAAATATCAAATATATTTTGGAAAGAAAGGGAGGGAAAGGTGGAACTTCACCAGCATTCCAGCCACAATCGGGGTACTGGCTCTATGGCCACCAGGTATCTGCAAAGACCTGCGTTTGTACAGCACAAATAATTTCTTTTTCAAGCCCTGCCTCTCATGAAAAGTAAACACTTTATCAATCTGGGAGTAGATCTGGGAGTTGGGAATTGAAAGAAGGAAGACTTTCCATACAGTTATCAAAATGTATGATTTTAATGCTGTTGATGATGGATTTGTCAATTAACAGTCAATAGAAACCACAATGAGACATCACTTCACACCCACTACGATAGCTATCATCAAAAAGAGATAATAACAAGCATTTGCAAAGATGTGAAGAAATTGGAGCCCTCAACCACTGCTGGTGGGAAGGTAAAACGATGGAGCTGCTTTGGAACACAGTTTAGCAGCTCCTCAAAAAGTTAAGCACCAAGTTACTACATGACACAGCAATTCCACTCACAGGTCTGTACCCAAGAGAACTGAAAACATATGTTCACACAAAAACTTGCATACAAATGTTCACAGCAGCATTATTCATAATAGCCAAAAGGTGGAAACAACCCAAATGATCCATCACCTGAGGAATAGATGACCAAATGTGGTCCATCTATACAATGGAATATTCTTCAGAATGAGTAATATTAACTAAAAAGGAATGAAGTCCTGATGCATGCTACAACATGGGTGAACTCTGAAAGCATTATGCTAAGTAAAAGAAGCTGTGTCAGGCGCAGTGGCTCACGCCTGTAATCCTAGCACTCTGGGAGACCGAAAATGCAAAAATTAGCTGGGCGTGGTGGCACGTGCCTGTAGTCCCAGCTACTCCGGAGGCTGAGGCAGGAGAATCGGTTGAACCTGGGAGGCAGAGGTTGCAGTGAGCCGAAATCGCACCACTGCACTCTGGCGACAGAGCGAGATTCTGTCTCAAAAAAAAAAATAAATAAATAAAATAAAAAAAAGAAGAAGAAGCCGGACACCAAAGACCACATAGAATATGATTCCATTTATATGAAATGGCCAGAATACGCAAATACATAGAGATAGAAAATAGGTGAGTGGTTGCCAGGGACTGAGGGAAGGAAATGGGGGAATGACTGCCAATCAGTATGGAGTTTAGGAAGGGGGAAAGGAAAATGTCCTAAAATTGATTGTGGGGATGTTTGCACAACCCTGTATATATACTAAAAACCATTGCATTGCACACTTTAAATGGGTGAATTGTATGGTATGTGAATTACATCTCAATAAAGAATCAATAGAAAAGAATGTATTGGTGCTGGAATGTGTCTAAAGCATACCAATTTGGGGTTCGCTCTACCTTTATATTTATCACTATATTCTACAGTGCTTAAAAAGACAGCCTATGCTGAGGTTCCTAATCTAGACAAAGGGAGCGTCTGAATGAATCACAGTATATCATTTTTCTAGCTGCCAAAAATAAATCTAGCAATTTAGTTCTTTTTGGAATGTTCTTAATTATCTTTAAAGATTATAATGTGATACACAGATGTATGATTGCTAATAACTACAAATAACATCAAATAAAAATGAGAAGTCCCTCTTAACATCCCAACCCACACCCACCAATACCACTCCTGTCCTCAGAACTAACTACTGTAAACAATTTCCTGTGTATCTTTTTCCAGACTTTTGCTGTCTGTTTCATGTTCTTTCACATAAATGAGATAAACTCTACATATTGTTTTACAAGTTGACTTTTTCATTAGCAACTATATTGGAGATCTTTCTAAGATCTTTTTATTGTTAAAAGTACTTTTTTAAAAATTAATGAGCATTAAAACTAGATTTATGTATTTTTTCAAAAGGCCTTCCTTGGCCAGGTGTAGTGGCTCACACCTGTAATTCCAGGACTTTGGGAGGCCGAGGCAGGTGGATCACCTGAGGTCAGGAGTTCGAAACCAGCCTGGCCAACATGGTGAAACCCCCGTCTCTACTAAAAATTAAAAAATTAGCCAGGTGTGGTGGTAGGTGCCTGTAATCCTAGCTACTCAGGAGGCTGAGGCAGGAGAATCGCTTGAACCCGGGAGGCGGAGGTTGCAGCGAGCCAAGACTGCACCATTGCATTCCAGCCTGGGCAACAAGAGTGAAATTCCGTCTTGAAGAAAAAAAAAAAAGGCCTTCTTCACCCATGTATATCTTCTAGAGCTTGCAGAGGTTTGCTCCTAGGAAATTCTGCCATTTTTTAACTCCTTGAAGTAATTTTTTCTTTTATAAAATGACAACTTTATTTCCTATTAAGGCATCTCCCCCGAAATAGAATAAGACTATTTTTATTAGTTAACCAGACATTGGGCAGCCCTCTTAAAAATGTGGACTTCAAAACTGAAAAACACCATCCTTTTCCCAAAGCAAACGCTCTCTCAATAACTAGTTCCAAGACAATGTCATTGACGTGCTCTATTAAAGCCTTTCACCAAGGTTCCTCAGCTTAAAATGGACCCAAACTTTCATTCTTTCAATAATAAGGGGTAAAGAGAATCATTTTACCAAAAGAAGAGAAAAGCTTGCAAAACAGACCTGCATTTGGCCTTGTTCATCAGCATATTCGATGGACTGGAAGATGGTGAGTGCATAGTGTTGTCTGGCCTTCAGTCGAGCTTTGTAACCTCGGAACCAGTTCTGGATGATCAACGCAGCTTTCAGTGCTGCAGACCCACAGAATATGAAAGTCAGAGAAAAACAGTTACTATGCACCTGTCGGGAGAAGTAGGTGCTTCGGGGGGTCAGGGGGAAGCAGTCCACCTGGATTCCTGGGTTCTAAGAATATTAAAACACCAAACAATGAGATTGACTTTTATGTTTTTTATAAAATGTCCTTATGTCTCAAACGCTCAGAGAATAATGATGGCACAGCCATTAGGAACAGAAGTTTTGGAGTAAGGCTGCCTGAACTTGTATCCTAGGTCTCTAATTACCGTCTATGTGACTTTGGGTAAGTTATTAAAACTCTCAAAACCTCAGTTTCCTCATCTGTAAAATGGGAATAATAACAGCGCCTACCTTTGACATGGCATAAGCATAGTAAATCTACGAATCTGTGTATACCCTATGAAGTATCAATTCCATTCTTCACTACGTACCCCAAAGCAATTCTCACACAGTCCATCAAGGAGACATATGGGGATGCAATTGCTTCTTTGTGGCAACAGGAAGTTTGATACAAATAGGCCTGGCTGCCTATCACTAGGAAAGAGAATCTGTACCTGTGGTGTGTGCACACCATGGAGTAGCACAACACAACTGGAAGCACTAGATTAAACAAACCCGTAGTAACCTATTCAGTAGGTCTTAAAAACATAGTACTTCCATTTAGAATGGTTATTAAAAAGTTAGAGACAGAAATAAATACTACTTTAATCAATAAAACTATATAGATACACACAAAACCACATTTCATAAGAACATATACAAAGGGAAAGATACACACAACACATGATGGACCGGTTATTTATGGGGAGTGAATGTGCGTGGGATACATGAATAGAAGGGAATAAACTAATTAACATAAGAAGGGGTCTTGCACAGACCAATGATGACAATGTTCAATGAGCTGATGGAGAAGTATGATTCACACCACCTTCTGCACCTGAGATTCGATTGATAAAATGCAGGTGGATAAAGAAACACAGCCCCCACCCCCACCCCCGCATAGAGTTTCTATGAGGATGAAATGAGATGTTACAAGGGGAAAAGTTTAGCCCAATGCCTGGTAAAAAGCACATGCTAAGTAAATGGCAACTGGAAGTATTGTCTTGTTTGTGGACTATCCAGGCAGACTGTCTCTCTTCTGGGGAAGGTAGCCTTTGAGCCATCTTGTAGTTTCATCATATTGAAGAAAGAAATCGGGTAAGAGATAACGAGATTTAAAATACCGTCTCTTATGCCTCCTCGAGTTTTAGAGTGAAGAGCAATCAACACCAGCTGGCTCCTTTTATTCATGCTATCATTTTTCCCAGTTGGTGCATAAAAAATAAGAGTTGACTATAACAGGAATGATTTGAGTTCTGAAAGCAGGGATCCAGCCCCCGGTCCCAGCATCCTCTGGTTTAGTACTGCTGCAGTACACAGAATATCCCAGGACCTGGTCATCTGACAGGTTAATTTATTAGCTTCCCCAAGTCTCTTGGGTTCCAGGGACTCTTTCCATTACTCAGGTTCCAGAAAACCCCAGGAAATAGACCCAATGTCACGGATCATGAGCTTTATAGGGAAAAACCACAGGAAGAAGAAATAGAGTGACATGTTGTGGTGTTATAATATACATTGGATTTGGCTGTGTCCCCACCCAAATCTCATCTTGAATTGTAGACCCATAATTCCCACGTGTTGTGGGAGGGACCCAGTGGGAGGTAATTGAATCATGGGGGTGGGTCTTTCCCGTGCTATTTTCGTGATAGTGAGTAAGTCTCACGAGATCTGATGGTTTGATAAAGGGGAGTTCCCCTGCACACACACTCTTGCCTGCCACCGTGTAAGATGTCTTTTTGCTCTTCCTTCATCTTCTGCCATGATTGTGAGGCCTCCCCAGCCATGTGGAACCATAAGTCCATTAGACCTCTTTTTCTTTATAAATTACCCAGTCTGAGTTATGTCTTTATCAGCAGCATGAAAATAAACTAAGATATATATATACACACACACACACACATATATGTGTGTATATATATATATACACACACATATATATATATACACACATATATATGTGTGTGTGTGTGTATATACACATACATATATATATATATAGAGAGAGAGAGAGGTTTTCATCCAAGGCCCTGATACAATCTTTTGTTACGATGTCGGGTATGTTAGGCCTCAGGGGCAGCCTCTGACCTTCTCCTGTCCTCCTTTCACCTGCCCCAAGGCTCTAATTTTCCCCTGACTTTCTGATTATGGGCTTAAGGCCCTATGCCCTAGGGGAAGAAATGCTGTTGTCTTGAAGCTTTCATAAAAACCCAAGAGAACCAGGTTCAGTGAGCTTCCGATAGCTGAACATGTGGAGGTTCTGGGAGGGTGGCCTGCCCCTTTCCCCCGCCTCGCCCTATGCATCTCTTTATCTGTTTCCTTTGTGATATCCTTTATAACAAACCAGTAAATGTAAGGCAGTGTTTCTCAGAGTTTTGTGAGCTGCTTTAGTAAAATAATGGCACCCAAAGGGGGGTCATGAGAACTCCCAACTTGAAGCTGGTCGCTCAGAAGTTCTGGAGGTCTGGACTTGCAACTGGTGTTGGGGTGGGGTGGGTAGGCAGCTTTGGGGACTGAGCCCTCAACCTGTGGGATCTGACACTATATCTGGGTAGGTAATGTCAGAATCTGAATCAGATGACATCCAGCTGGTATCCGCTGCTTGTTGTGTGGAGAAAAGTCCCCACACACTTGGTCACAAAAGTCTTCTGTGTTGATGATTGTTGTGGTGTGAGAGTGGAGAAAAAAACGGTTAGGGGAGAAAGATTTTCCCTACACACAAGTGCAACCTTGCAAAGCAAATAGTTGGTAGTGGCATGGCTAAAATCTCAAGTATTCTCACAATACCATGATGGAGGGTCTAGGGTCACCTAAAAGGGCTGTTCTGTGGGACAGTCGCTAGCATGATGAATCACCCTCTGGCCTCAGGGTTCTCATACTTACAAGCACAAAGGTGCCTTTCCAGTGCCACTTCCTGAGCACTTACAAAGGGCCAGA
Source organism: Piliocolobus tephrosceles (assembly GCF_002776525.5). Taxonomy (NCBI): domain Eukaryota; kingdom Metazoa; phylum Chordata; class Mammalia; order Primates; family Cercopithecidae; genus Piliocolobus; species Piliocolobus tephrosceles. Next base: position 4,797,243 of record NC_045456.1, read on the forward strand.
TATTGATTAGTCCTGCAGTCCTCACGACACTGCGAAGCTGACAGAGACTGAGGAACTCACTAAAGCTCACTTAGCTGGTAAGTGGAAATGGACTGTGAGGATTCGAACCCTGGTCGGACTGACTCCATAGCCTAAGCTCTTAACCTCCATAGAGCTATTGATCCTTTCTGTGCTTCTGCTTCTTCATCTGCACAATGATGTTGTGGAATAAATGATCACTGAAATCTCTTCTATTTGGTATTAGCAATATCAATAACAAATAAACAAGTTTGGCCGGGTGTGGTGGCTCACGCCTGTAATCCCAACACCTTGGGAGGCCGAGGTGGGCAGATCACTTGAGGTCAGGAGTTCGAGACCAGCCTGGCTAACATGGTGAAACCCCATGTTTACTAAAAATACAAAAATTAGCCGGGCATGGTGGTGCATGCTTGTAATCCCAGCTACTTGGGAGGCTGAGGTGGGAGGATCACTTGAACCTAGGAGACAGAGGTTGCAGTGAGCCAAGATTGCCGCCACTGCACTCCAGCCTGGGAGAACAAGACTTCATTTTGATTAAAAAAAAAAAAAGAAAGAAAGAAATAACTGAGCTTATTATTATTTCTCTAATTAATAGAACAAGATATCATATGTTAAGGGTCTATTACAAGACATTTGGTCCGCACAAGCATCATCATCTCCATGTTACACATAAGGAAATTTTGAGTTCAGAAAGGCAAGTCTCTTGCTCCAAGTCACTTACCTAGTATGAACTCAGGTCCTCTGGCTCTCTCCACTCTAGTCAGTTACTTCATTCCCTAACCTATGTGCACCTTTCCTTCCTTTGAATAATAATGGCCACTATATATATATATATTTGTCTTTATAATTCAAAGGAAGGAAAGGTGCACTTGCGTTGAGACAGAGTCTTGTCTGTAGCCCAGGCTGGAGTGCAGAGCCATGATCTCGGCTCACTGCAACCTCCGCCTCCCAGATTCAAGCAATTCTCTGCCTCAGCCTCCCCAGTAGCTGGGACTACAGGCGCCCGCCACGACGCCCAGCTAATTTTTGTATTTTTTGTAGAGACGGGTTTCACCATGTTGGCCAGGCTGGTCTTGAACTCCTGACCTCATGATCCACCCACCTCAGCTTCCCAAAGTGCTGAGATTACAGGCGTGAGCCACTGCGCCTGACCAGTACCATTTCTTGAATGCCTACTAAGTGACTGGCACTAGCTGGACACCTGACATCTACTGCCACTTCTACTCCTCCCTGACACGGGGAGAGAGGCAAGCTGGGCCCCCTCCCATCTCTGCCTGGCTTCCATCCCCACCCCACTCTCCAAGGGAGGAGCTGCTGTTTTGTGTACAGCACACAATACGTTCATTGGGTTCCACTGCGGGGAGGGGTGTCAACTGTGGCACAGGAGGTTTATAAACACCTACAGTCCCCTCTGTCTTCTACTTCCTCTTCTACTCCAGAGTCAGGAAGCAGAACTGCCCCACCCCACGCCAGCCTGGGAAGCAGCCATCTTTGTCTGTGTTCATACTCCTCTAGCTGAGCACACATGCCACTTATTAAACTGTCAGGTCTCAACTCTAACCCAGCCTTCCCTAGTCAGCACAGTGATGCTGAGGTTGGGACTTTGCAGACCCATTTCAGCTTTGTCATTTGCCCCCTGTGAGGCTCTGCCAATAGGGGCGGGAAAGGCAGACTGCAAGGCTGGAGGAGGAACAAGGGACACACTTCTTCCCGTCTGCTTCCTGTTCCTGATAGTGTAACCTAGCAACCGCTCTTCATCCCAGGTAACAGTGAAGGATCCAGTTTGCAGTTCATCCGGCACTTGCAAAGCCAGTGTCATGGTAGCCCTGGAGACACCAGCACCGGCTGAGTGTACCACTTCTCAGAGGTCTGAGCTTCAGTTCTGTGGGACCCTCCTGCAAGTTTCTCAGTTGGAATAATTCCAGTCTTTTCCCTTTGTTCTCTCAGCTCTAGGGTGGCAACTTCCCTGCATTTGGTATAATTCTTTACATTCAATTCTCTCTGTTCAAATCACTCTGTGGTTTCTGCCTCCTGACTAGACCCTGCCTGGTGAGCTCGTCTTGGAGAGGTGGGAAAAATAGGTCCTGCTAAGACCTCAAGCCTCCAACTTCCTGCAGGCTGCAACTCATGCCGTCATTAGAGTTCTACGTTGAGACCTGGGGTACTTGTGCAGCAGCTGATAAAGCGGACTTTGATCCACATCCTGCTGTTGTCCCTTGGGCATACATTTCCCGCAGAAACCTCTCCAGGAGAGGGAAGGAGCCCAGCAAGGTTGGGCATGCCAACATCAGACCTCCAAACCCTCACCTAATTCCTAAGCCCCATCCACCATAGGACAGCACTAGCCAGCTAAGGACCCTCCCCTGGAGAAGAAACCTCCAAAATAGCAAAGGGTAGAATGCAGGCATGATAGACCCTACTTGAGGGGGTTGCTGGCCCCCAAAACCCCCCACCCTGCCCAGAGAGTTGAAGAGCTGCGTCATCCAGTTCTAAACTTATTGGACAGCTTAGATCTACTTCTGGTCCTGCGGCTTCATCAGATAACAGGGCTTCTCTTCCCAGTCACATTGATTCCATGCAGAATGAAGGAATGAATGAATAAATGGTATTGAGGAGTATGTGTAGCAAGGGTCTTCTCTTTTTGTTTCTAGACAGAAGCAACAGCACAGATTCAGTAAGTTACCTGGCCAATTTTCTGTGCCTAGTAGGTGGTTTCTCTATTGCCAAGCTGGTTTTTTGTTTTAATAGATTCTTCTCTCTGGTGGCAATCACTATCATGGTATTTTGCAAGAAATTAAATAGTCATGTAGGGGGTTAGTGAGCAAGACAAATAATGAATTCAGAGCGACGGCTTTGTGCCAGGCATTATGGGTCATCTACTTCAACTTGATTTGATTTCATCCTCCCCTCAACAATCCTCTCAAGTGTCACTATCCCTATTTTACAGATAAGGAAACGGGGGCTCAGAAACAACATGTCTGGGATCATGTCACTTGTCAGAGGGAGAATGTAGAGTCAAATCCAGATATCTGTAATTTCAGAACCTGGGCTCGTCCTCATTTTGCTATACATGGCATTTGGAATCAGCCATAAAAAATGAGATGGGGCCGGGCACAGTGGCTCACGTCTTTAATCCTAGCACTTTGGTAGGCCGAGGCGGGTGGATTGCCTGAGCTCAGGAGTTCGAGACAAGCCTGTGCAACATTGGGCGAAACTCCGTCTCTACTAAAACTACAAAAAATTAGCCAGGCGTGGTGGTGCATGCCTGTAATCCCAGCTACTCCAGAGGCTGAGGCATGAGGCATGAGAATCGCTTGAACCTGGGAGGCAGAGGTTGCAGTGAGCCAAGATCGTGCCACTGCACTCCAGCTTGGGCAACAGAGCAAGACTCTGTCTCAAAAAAAAAAAACAAAAAGCAAACCAGAAGGTATATATAATAGCATCTCCTCCCTCACCTTCCCCTACCTCACATTCCCTATCCCTTTACCTGTTCTATTGTTCTCTGTAGCACTATTGAGCATCTGACATTGTCTGCATTTATATGTGTATGGGTTTATTGTCCATTTTTCCCTATTAGCTAGGAATTTCATTTTTATCATTGCTGCATCCCCAGCACCTGGGGCAAGGCCTGAAAATGTATTATATATTTGTTGAATGAATGATTGAATGAATGAATGAACACCTTCTAAGGGTGTTGTAATAATACATAATAATGTATTAGTAATTTGTTGACATAGGTATTAGTAATATATTAATTGATTCATATAAAATGCTTAGCACATTGCCTGTCATATAGGAAGCACTCAATAAATGGAAGATACTTTTTAAAAAATTGTCTCTCTCCAGGCTAACAAATTCCAGTTAAGTCCCAAAGACTTCCTAATTATACATAATATTTCATTAGAAATTTCACAAATTATGGCTGGTTATGGTGGCTCACGCCTGTAATCCCAGCACTTTGGGAGGCCAAGGCAGGTGGATTACCTGAGATCAGGAGTTTGAGACCAGCGTGGCCAACACGGCAAAATCTCGTCTCTACTAAAAATACAAAAATTAGCCAAGCGTGGTGGTGGGCGCCTGTAATCCCAGCTACTTGGGAGGCTGAGGCAGGACAATTGCTTGAGCCTGGGAGATGCAGGTTGCAGTGAGCCAAAATCACGCCACTGCACTCTAGTCTGGGCGACAGAGTGAGACTCCATCTCAAAAAAAAAAAAAAAAAAAATTCACAAATTACTGTGGACAAACAGGCTACCATCTCAGAACACAACAGCTTAGAGCAAGAAGAGCCCAGCCAGCTGGGGTGCATGTGGTTAGAGCCTGCAGCTTTTGCTTAGACATTACTTTTGCAGGAGGCTTTTCCTGACCACCCCTTCTTACATGGTCTCCCCTGCCCTGATCGCCTATCTCCTTCCTTATTTTTTCTCCATAGCACTTATCACCATGAGACATAGTATCTATTTACTTCTTTGTCATTGTCTGTGTCCTCCTACTAGAATGTAATCTCTTTAAGAGCTGGGACTTTGATCTGTTGAGTTAGCTGCTGTATTTCCTGAGCCTGGAATAGTCCCTGGAACATAGCAGGAATAAATATTTGTTGAACGAATGAAATTACTGTTTAGTTAAGACTTTGTGTCTTACATTTCTCTTTGTGCTGGCTGGTAGAGTCTTTATGTTTGGTTTGGTTTTGGTTTTTAAATAGGAGTTTATTTGACAGATAGTTCTTCAAACAAGACATTTCATATTCAGAATGATAAGGTATTTAAAGACTCTCTGCTTTTGAAATTCTTCTGGCAGAGGCCTCCTGAGGAAGCAGCAGGATAAGCGAATACTTAACGTACCTTTAAGGGGCCTGGCATCCAGGCAAGAAGAGACCCAGGCACAAGTGTGACACAGCTGATTAAAATGAATTCGAATGAACTGGAAAGAAAATGAATCCTCTGATAGCAAAAGGCTTTAAGCGAAGAGGAGAAGCATCTATAACCTCAGCTGTTCAAAGCATGAGGAGAAGGGGGTATGGCTGAACTCTGGCCTAGGACCACAGTCTTCATTACTGTTATTTTTGTTTACAGATATTCTATATCTGCCATCTGCCAGAATGTGCGGCTGTCCCAGTGAGACTTCTAACTTCACTGGAAAATCAGCTCAAAGCACATGCCCAGTGAACAGGAGATGGACACAAAGCCTGCTTCTTGGGCAGCAAGTAAGGCAGAGACCTTATGAGGCTCGCTCAGCCACAAACTCTGGCAGCCCTGCAGAGCAAGGCCACAACACAGAGGCCTTGTCCCTGGGAGACACTTTTCTGAAACAAGAGAGTAAAGCGTGAAGTCCAAAAGAGATCATAATTGTGTCATTCTCAGGAACCTCTGGCCTTCCAGTGAGACAAGAGCGAGAATAACAGGTCATTTCTACAACATTTTATATACTCACCCACCAACCCCATCCACATGGGTTAATAAAATAAGTTCTGACTTCGTCATTGGGATACTTCCATTTGGGCCCTGACTTACCCAGTTGCCAGCTATGTAACCTCAGGCAAATCAGCCAACCTCCGCGGTCCTCAGTTTCTCATGTAAACAATGAGAACTTTGGATTGTGTGATCTCTAAGATTCTTTCCGGTGACCAAATACTCTAACTCATCCATCTACTTGTTTTTAGTGCCATTGCCGCAGCCCACCTATCACTGTACATAGAAAAGCTGAAAATAACCATCCAAGGACACATATGATGCGCAAAACTGAACACTCAAACCAGAAACTTCTGGACAAAGAAGACAAATACTAAAGGCTACCTGAAAATCAATCAATCAATCGGAATCATCCCTGTAGAAAAATACAAGTTACTAATATCTTTGGCTTTCCCATCAAGGAATTGTAGCCAAAGTTTGCTAGCAATTGGTTTGGGAACACTAAACATTTCACATATTAATTTTTTTAATTGCCTAAAATATGACTAAGGTGTATGATCTGTTACCTGGTTCAAGTGACAGCCAACAAAAGATGGAGGAACGATGGATGGGGAAGAAAGGGAAGACGAGAGGGCTGGCTCAGACTTTACCACCACGCAGTATATCCATGTAATAAAAATGCACTTGTATTCCCAAAATCTAAATAAAACTGGAGGCTGGGAGATAGAGACACGTGGGAAGTATCTAAGGATCAGAGGTTTCAAAGAAGATCAAGCAATCAGAGAATAGGATGATAATCATGAAGATTCCAGAGGTGGGGCTTTTCCAGGTGACCATGGGGCCAGTAAATGGGAGTGAGCAGCTGAAGTTGAGGAGATAAGGGAGTTGCTGGGGCTCAGGAGATCAAGGAACTCAGACACCAAAGCATTTGGGGTTTATTCACGTGTACAGTGAAGATACCCAGTATGAGGCTCAGAGTGAGTGGAAAGTCTTCAATGAAGTTGGTAGATGGCAAAAACAAGAAAGGGCTAAAAAATGGTACTACCAAAGGACATAAGCCTAGGTTGCCACCACTACAAACTTGGTAAATTTATCTCAGGATGTACAGGATTAGGATTTTTTTCTTTTGAAAAAAAATTTTTTTTTGAGATGGAGCCTCACTCTGTCACCCAGGCTGGAGTGCAGTGGCGAGATCTCGGCTCACTGCAACCTCCACCTCCTGGGTTCAAGCAATTCTCCTGTCTCAGTCTCCTTAGTAGCTGAGATTACAGGTGCATGCCACCACACCTGGCTAATTTTTGTATTTTTAGTAGAGACGGGGTTTCATCATGTTGGCCAGGCTGGTCTCGAACTCCTGACCTCAGGTGATCCGCCCACCTCAGCTTCCCAAAGTGCTGGGATTATAGGCGTGAGCCACTGTGCCCGGCTGAAATATTTTCAAATGTATGAAAAAGTAACGATAGTATAATTGTTAATAACTAGTCTCTCTCTCTCTCCACATACCATCATCATTTCTTCAGTCTCCTTTATTCTAGAACAATTCCTCTGTCTTTCTC
>NC_045456.1:4804231-4817831 GCF_002776525.5 Piliocolobus tephrosceles
AGAACAATTCCTCTGTCTTTCTCTTCAATGACACTGAAATTTTCAAACAGTACAGGCCAGTGGATTGTAAAACATCCCTCAATCTGGATCTGTCTGCTCTTTTCCTCGTGATGAGATTCAGGTTATGTATTTTGGCAGGATAAGTGGTATGTCTTTCTCAGTGCATTAGGACATCAGGAGGCACGTGGTGCTCATCTGTCTCATTATCACTGATGTGAACTTGGATCACTTGAGTAAGGTGGTGTCCATGTGAACTTCTCTACTGTGGAAGTGTTTTCCTCCTTACAATTAATAAACAGTTTGCAGGAACATGCTTTGAGGCTGTGTATATATTCTGTTCTCCAAAATATCCATTGATGATTTTTGCTTAAATCAATTATTTCTATGGTGGTTGCAAAACACTGATTTTTGAACTCATTCCTTCTACATTTATTAGGATTAGAATTTATAAATAGGCCATTTAAAGCCCTATTTGATTCAACAGGGCAATGGAACAACATGAAGATGACATAAAGCCAGCTCATGAAAGGTTCCATAAGAGTTGTCATCCTTGGACTAGTTGCAGTGGCTCATGACTTTAATCCTAGTACTCTGGGAGGCCGAGGCGGGCAGATCTCTTGAGCCCAGGAGTTCGAGACCAGCCTGGGAAATGCGGTGAAACCCCATCTCTACAAAAACTATAAAAATTAACCGGGTGTGGTGGCACACACCTGTAGTCCCAGCTACTTGGGAGGTTGAGGTGGGAGGATCACTTGAGCCTAGGCGGTTGAGGCTGCAGTGAGCCTTGAGGGCGCCACTGCACTCCAGCCTGGGTGACAGAGTGAGACGCTGTGTCAAAAAAGAAAAAAAAAAAAAAGATGAGTTGTAATCCTTGACTATATCACTAGTTCAGGAAAATGTGATGCTTTATCTATACCATACCAAAACAATAGGCCAACTCAATAAAAGACTCAGATCAAGAGAACAGTTTACAAGTAACTGTTACCTCCCTACCATATTATGTTTTGCCAATTTTCCAAAAGAATTATTATTATGAAGATATTAATTTTTAAAAACTATTGCATTCTTATATAAAAGAAATTTTGCTATATAAAAGAATTCCTATCATTTTTAATTATTAAAATAGTCTGTCATAGGAAATGTGTTCTATTCAATAATTCAATAATAACCTTTAATCCTCACTCAGGAAATAATATCTTGACTGCAATTCTGTTTTATGTCTCCCTTGTTATTAATTACTAATCTGTGTTATATTGCCCCGTTCGTTCATCCAAGGCCAAATACGATCCGCATTACATTTTTGTCTTTTGCAGCTGCTAAAAGCTAATGAAATATAAAGCCATAATCATATAAGAAAAGTGTTCTGAATATGGGAAATAACTGGCAATTGGGGCTGAGGGATCGTCCTTTCTTGCACTTAGTTGAAATAGGTCTCTCTGTAACAAGATTTTCTAACAATTAACATGACCCAACTAGAAAGCTGGCTTCTTTGTGAATTTCCTAGTAAAGCTGGAAGCCAGTAAAAATCATTTAAACAAAGAGGTGGTTCTGCTCTCTTTGGGTTTTGTGTTGTGTTGTGTGTGTGTGTGTGTGTGTGTGTGTGTGTTTTCTTTTTTGAGACAACGTCTTGCTCTGTTGCCCAGGCTGGAGTGCAGTGGTACAATCATGGTTCACTGCAGCCTCCACCTCCTGGGCTCAAGTGATCCTCCTGCCTCAGCCTCCTATGTAGCTGAGACTACAGGTGCGAGCCACCATGTCCAGCTATTTTTTCCCCTTTTGGTAGAGACGGGGTCTTGCTATGTTGCCCAGGCTGGTTTCAAACTCCTAGCCTCAAGTGATCCTCCCGCCTCAGCTTCCCAAAGTGCTGGGATTACAGACATGGCTACTACACCTGACGTTTTTGCCTTCTAAAGGTTCATGATTCTAAAATGGTATCTAAATAGCCCCTACCAGAGTCTCAAAATACTTGAAATTTTTAAAGCAAAGGTAAATTAATCACACAGCAAATAAAAAGATAAAGATGTATTTAATTGGTGTACAGAATAAAAAGGTTGTTGGGATGGGTTTCTTTTGTCTGCTTCACACAGGCATTAAATGTGTTTGTAGTACCAATCCTATACAAACCTCCGGGCCAACACATTATCATCTCAAGCTGTGACTATTACCTAAGAATTGTTAGTGAGAGGAATCATGATTTCAGATGAAGAAAATGGTCTCCTTTTACAAAGAAAAGTGCTTTTTAAAAATGATTCCCATAAAACAGGGATTAGAGCATATAATGTGGGCTGAAAATGAAGATTTGGAGTCTTGACACACTGATGTCAAAGCCATGGAGTAGATAAAGCATCCAAGGAGAGTGTTAGAGTGACAAGATCAGAGAGCCAAGGGAGAACCCAGAGGAGCCCCAACATTTAAAAGCCAGGAGAAAGTGAGTCCACATAAATAGTTCATGCAGAGACCTAAAAGAAAAACCAGGAGAATGTGTTGCCCCTGAAGCCAAGGGCAATGAGTGGTAAGAAGGGAGTGGGCAGGAGTGCCGAAGACTGCCAGGAAGTGAGAAAATGGAGCACTGAAAATGCTCCATTGGACTTCGAGGTCATTCAAGAACCTGTCAGATCATCTTCCCTGGGCTGGGATCAATGAGGAGGTAGGAGACAGCAGTACAAATGCCCCCTTAAGGAGCGAGCTTGAAGGGGAGGAGAGAGACGAGAGGAACTGGAGGGGACAAGAGGGCCAGAGAAGGCTTATTTTAAAGGGTAGGAAAGAACAGTTACAAAGGGCAATTTTGGACAACTGGGAAATTCTGAATATGGACTACGTGTTAGATAATGTTACGCTATCAATGTTAAATTTCTTCAGGGTGATCTAGTATTATCGTTATATAAGAGAATATCCCTCTCTTAAGGGATGCATGCTGAAGTACATACAGGTTAATTCCATGTCTACAGTTTATTTTCAAATTATTTCAAATGGGTGTTTATGTACTATTCTTTCATCTTCTCTGTAGGTTTGCAATTTTCAAAAATATTTGGGGGGGAAAACAAAAGCAAAACAAAATGGCTTGAGATATATATATATATATACACACACACACACACACACACATCCAAACCAAAAAAAAAAGGAAAATGGAAAAAAAGAGGAAAGTCACTGAGCATGTCAAGATGCTGATGGGCAACAGCTAGGGGAATGCGCAGGAGAGGCAGAAGGAAAATCAATGCCCTCCCCTACCTACTCCTCCCACAGCTACAGAGCATACGGATAGTCTTGGAGGGACAATGGACTTGAAAGAGCATCTTCTCTGTCTGCAGTTCATTGAGGAGGAAAATGAGGGCGGTCCGAGTTCACAGGGATTTTCAATATACCCTTCGGTGCCAGTAAACACTGCTTGATGGCTACAATAACCTAGAACCCTCTGACAAACAATAGCAAGAAGAATGGCAAGAGGCTCTCTAAACTTGGAGAAAGTTCTTTAGGGAACACCAAAGATGAAAGATTTTCATTTGTTATTTTTCCATGAAGATCTCAAACTGAAATATACATCACAGTAAAGGACTTCAAACTGGGAGTAAGGAGGTGGGGATGGAGAGCGGAGAGAGGGGCTCTCAAGCAGCTGTGAATGGCTTGATTGTTCGATTTTTAACCAGCTAAATTAACTAGATGTTTTGCCAAGAATTAAAGAAATATTTAGTTTGCTATTTAGTATTTTTAAATTTTTTTCCATATAAAATAAAGAATGAGTACTTTCGAAAGCAATGATTTCCATTAGAGAAACTTCTATTTGTCACAGCTTAAGCATCAAACCACAAAGCCAAAAAAGCACGATTGTCTTTGTCAGCCTCTTAGCACTTACAGAAATTGAATAAATACATTTCTAAGTGGTCTCAAGGGAAGAAATAAAATATATCGGTGTTTCCAAAGTGCTCCACGGGAGCAAAAAGGCAATAGATTATTAATTGAAACGCCATTAACATAAAATTTTAAGTGTCAAGTGAAATTCAGGAGAATGAAATTGCAATGTTTAATTTCTGTTATGTGGATAAATTCCAATTCTCCAAGTCAGGGTAGCATATCAGAAGGGCCATGAACTTTGGAATCTGCCAGATCTGGTTCCAGTTCAGGCTCTGCCACCCATGAATGTGTAACTTGGGGCGGTTAAGTCTCACTTTCCTCATTTATAAAACAAGGGAGACTAATCAAAGCTTTGTCTAAGAGTTTTGGTGAGAAATAATGAGAGTAGTAGGCACTCAATAAATGATAGCTATTATTAGTACTCTCTTACCTGTTACATATCACAAAAGAAATAAAATAACAATGACAATATAAAACTGATGTTACTTTTTTTTTTTTTTTTTTTTGAGATGGAGTTTCACTCTGTCGCCCAGGCTGGAGTGCAGTGGCACGATCTTGGCTCACTGCAACCTATCTGCCTCCCAGGTTCAGGCAATTCTCCTGCCTCAGCCTCCTGAGTAACTGGGATTATAGGCATGCACCATCATGCCCGGCTAATTTTTTTTTTTTTTTTTTTTTTTTTTGAGACGGAGTCTCGCTCTGTCGCCCGGGCTGGAGTGCAGTGGCCGGATCTCAGCTCACTGCAAGCTCCGCCTCCCGGGTTCCCGCCATTCTCCTGCCTCAGCCTCCCGAGTAGCTGGGACTACAGGCGCCACCACCTCGCCCGGCTAGTTTTTTGTATTTTTAGTAGAGACGGGGTTTCACCGTGTAAGCCAGGATGGTCTCGATCTCCTGACCTCGTGATCCGCCCATCTCGGCCTCCCAAAGTGCTGGGATTACAGGCCTGAGCCACCGCGCCCGGCCAATTTTTGTATTTTTAGTAGAGACAGGGTCTCACCATGTTGGCCCGGCTGGTCTTGAACTCCTGACCTCAAGTGATCCACCCACCTCGGCCCCTCAAAGTGCTGGGACTACAGGTGTGAGCCACCATGCCTGGTCTTTTTTTTTTTAAGAGTCAGGGTCTCACTCGGTGGTGGTCCTGGCTGGAGTGCAGTGGCATAATCATAGCTTACTGTAACCTCAAACTCCTGGGCTCAAGTGATTCACCCACCTCCCAAAGTGCTGGGATTACAGGCGTGAGTCACTAACCCTGGCCCGATGCTACTTCTCTACATGCAAGGTGGATAGAGCACAAGAAACGGAATAGCCTTGATTTTATATGTAGGTTACGCTTTCTCAAACTGCCATGATACTCCAGAGGCAGAGTACTGTGGTCAGGTGGAATGACCCAGCAGGACAAAAAACCCTTAACACTAGTCAGACCAGTGGAAACAGGAATCAAGCACGAGCCTTGGCTCTGTGACTTGCTGTGTTCCCTCGAGGAAATCACTTTGCCTTTCAAAGCTCATTTCCTTTTCTGCAAACTGAGAACAACCCTTCAAAAGGCTGTGTTACAGGGCCTAGCCAACTTGAAAAGCACTATGCAAATACAAGGTACTGTATACAAGTAAATTTAATTAAAGCTAGCTTCTGAAGTAGCAACATTCAGAGGTGGCATAAAATGGTGTAATGGGTGACAGCAAAAAATACTGTCATCAAAACTCCTTGAATTGAAACCCCAACTCTACCAGCTGTAAGCTGCATAAACTTACCAAGTAGGCCGGGTGTGGTGGCTCACACCTGTAATCCCAGCATTTTGGGAGGCTGAGGTGAGTGAATCACAAGGTCAGGAGTTCAAGACCAGCCTGGCCAACATGGTGAAACTTTGTCTCTACTAAAAATACAAAAAATTAGCTGGGCGTAGTGGTGGGCGCCTGTAATCCCAGCTACTCAGGAGGCTGAGGCAGGAAAATCACTTGAACCTGGGAGGTGGAGGTTGCAGTGAGCTGAGATCACACCATCACACTCCAGCCCAGGCGACAGAGTGAGACTCAGTCTCAAAAAAAAAAAAAAACTCACCAAGTACTTACCACACTGAGCATGAGCTGCTTCCACTATACAAACAGGAATAATAACCCTTTATTCAGGCTTATTACAAGGATTAAATAAAATATATGTAGATGATGTTGAACACTCTTTGGAATATGGTTAGTAATCAGGAAATAATATCTGTCATTTTCTATCAAGAGTTTTCAAAATATTTATAGCCCTTGACATGGTAATTTCATATCTAGTCACCAGAATATAGAAATAATCCAAAATAAGGAAAAGGCTTTGCACATAGAAATTCTTCAAAGTGTTATTTATATTAGTATTAAAAGGTCCGATATTTGAAGAATAATTAAGCATATTATGGCCTATTCACCAAATAAAATATTTAGCAATGACTAAAATGATATTTGCAAAGCATTCATAACAACTTGAGAGATGTTTACATAACATTTTAGTGCTAAAAGTGAGGCTACAAAAAACTAATATTTAGGATGATCAGAAATCTATACTCTACAAAAAATACGTTGAAGGAAATTATCAGAATGTTGTCATTATCTCTGGGTAGTGGAATGATGAGGGAGTATTCATTATTTCCAATTGCTTTTCTGTATTTTTTCCAAATTTCTGAATGAGAGAAAATTTTATGCAAACAATGTTTGTCTATGAAAAAATGTAAGTAAGCATCATTGCATCAGCTTTCAGCAGATTTGTTATTATGAACTCATAATAAACCTTGATTGGCATATCCAACAAGAGATAAAAGAAGAAAAAGAATTTTAAATGGCTATTCTGGATGCACTCCATACGGGTTTGCCCTGCTCCATAAGGAGCAGTGGAGCCATAAAAAAAAAAAAAAAAAAAAAAAAAAAAAAAAAAAAAAAAAAAAAAAGAATCTTAAGGGAATACTCTGAACAAGTATATGTTAACAAATTAGATAACGTAGATGAAATGGACAAATTCCTAGAACTACCACAAATGACTCAAGAAGGAATAGAAAATCTAAATAGTCATATAACAAGAGACAGAATAAGTAATCAAAAAAACTACACACAAAGAAAATCTCATGCCCAGATAGCTTCACTGATGAATTCTACCAAATGTTTAAAGAATTAATACCAATTCTTCATAAACTCTTCCAAAAAATGGAGGAGAAAGGAACATTTTCCAACTCATTCTATGAGGCCAATATTACCCTGACAGTTAAATCAGACAAAGATATCACAAGAAAACTATAGATCAATATCTCTTATGAATATAGATGCAAAAGTCTTCTACAAAATACCAGCAAACTGAATTCAGCAACACATGAAAAGTATTATACACCATGACCAAGGGGATTTATCCTAGGAATGCGAAGTTGGTTTAACATCAATTAACATAATATGCCATTTAATTAACATTATATGCCATATCATAAAATAAAGGACAAAAACCACATGATCATCTCAATACATGCAGAGAAAGCATTTGACAAAATTAAACACCACTTTGTAATAATAAAAAATCAATAAACTAGGAATAGGAGTGTGTTTTCTCAACCTGAGAAAGAGCATCTATGAAAAAGACACAGCCAATATAAGACTTACTGGTGAAAGACTGAATGCTTCTCCCTTAAGATCAGGAATAAGACAAGGATGGCTAGTCTTGCATTTCTATTTGACATTGTAGTAGAGGCAAGAAAACGAAACAAAAGGCATTGGACAGAAACAAGTAAAACTACATTTGCAGATGACCTGATTTGTAAATAAAAATTCCTCAAATATCCACTAAAAACCTATTAAAGCTAATAAATGAGTTCAGCAAAGTATTGGGATACAAAACCAACATACAAAAATCAGTTTTTAAACATTTACAATAAACAATCCAAAAATGAAATTAATAAAAATCCATGTATAATATCAAAAAGAATAAAAAACCTAGGTTAAATTTAACAAAAGAAGTGTAAAACTTATACTCTGAACACTACAAGACAGTGGGGAAAGAAATTAAAGATCTAAATAGATGGAAAGACACCCCATGTTCAAGGATCAGATTACTTAACTGTTAAGATAGCAATACTCCCCAAATTGATCTACAGATTCAACACAACCCCTGTCAACATTCCACTTGGCTTGAGACATTGACACATTGATTCTAAAATTCATATAGATATGTAAGGGACCCAGAATAGCCTAAATAATCTTGAAAAAGAGAAACAAAGTTGAAGGATTCATACTTCCCAATTTCAAAACTTTATTTAAAAAAAACTATAGTAGGCCTGGCGCAGTGGCTCACACCTGCAAACCCAGCACTTTGGGAGGCCAAGGTGGGCGGATCATGAGGTCAGGAGTTCAAAACCAGCCTGGTCAACATGGTGAAACCCCATCTCTATCAAAAATACAAAAATTAGCCAGGCGTGGTGGTTTGTGCCTGTAATCCCAGCTACCCCGGAGGCTGAGGCAGGAGAATCGCTTGAACCTGGGAGGCAGAGGTTGCAGTGAGCTGAGATCGTGCCATTGCACTCCAGCCTGGGCAACAAGAGTAAGACTCCATCTCAAAAAAAAAAAAAAAAAAAAAAAAAGAGCTATAGTAATCCAGACACTGGTACCAGCATAAGAAAGAGATACAGACCATTGGAATAGAATTGAGAGCACAGAAATAAACATTTATGGTCAGTTGATTTTTGACAATGGTGCTAAGAGGATTCAATGGGGAAAGAACAATCTTTTCAACAAATGGTGCTGAGACAACTGGATATCCACATGCAAAAAATGAATTTGTACTCCTACCTCACACCATATGTGAAAATCAGCAACTCAATATGGTTCAAATGCCTAAATGTAAGAGCTAAAACTACAAAACTGTTTTTTTGGTCTTTAAAAATACATATATTTAGGGGGTAGGAGTGCAATTTTGTTACATGTATAATGAAGTCTGGGCTTTTAGTGTAACCATTACCCAAGTCACATACATTATACTCATTAGGTAATTTCTCATACCTCAACCCCCTCCCACCCTCCCAGCTTTCTGAGTCTCCAGTGTCCATTATTCTATTCTGGATGCCCATGTGTACATATTATTTAGTTCCCACTTATAAGTGAGAACATGGGGTATTTGACTTTCTGTTTTTGAGTAATTTCACTTAGGATAATGGCTTCTTGGTCCATCCATGTTGCTGCAAAAGACATGATTTCATTCTTTTTCATGGCTGAGTAGTATTCCATGGCATATATATATATATATATATATATATATATGCACACACACATACACATACATATGTATATATACACATACATACACACTATATATATACACACATACATATACATACACCCCACATTTTCTTTATCCAATCATCCATTGAAAGACACTTATGGTGATTCCATATCTTTGTTATTGTGAATAGTGCTGTGGTAAACATAAGAGTGCAGGTATCTATTTGATATAATGACTTCCTTTGGGTAGACTCCGTGGTGGGATTGCTGGATGAAATGGTAGTTTGGTAGTTCTATTTTTAGTTCTTTGAGAAATCTCCATGTTTTCCACAGAGGTTGTACTAATTTACATTCCCACCAGCAGTGATAAACATTCCCTTTTCCCTACATCCTCGCCTACATCTCTTGTTTCTTGACTTTTTAGTAATAGCCATTCTGACTGGTATGTAAGATGGTATCTCATTATGGTTTCAATTTGCATTTATCTGATGATTAGTGATGTTGAGCATTTTTTCCATATGTTTTTTGGCCATTTGTATGCCTTCTTTTGAAAAGTGTCTGTTCGTGACCTTTGCCCACTTTTTAATGTTTTTTTTTTTTTTTTTTTTTCTTGTTGAGTTGTTACAAAACTCTTAAAGTAAGACTTGAGCATAAATCTTTTTGGATTTGGGAATGGATTCTTAGATATGACACCAAAAGCACAAGCAACCAAAGAAAAAATAAAGTGAAATTCATCAGAATTAAAAACTTTTGGCCGGACGCGGTGGCTCACGCCTGTAATCCCTGCACTTTGGGAGGCCTAGGCGGGCGGATCACAAGGACAGGAGATCGAGACCATCCTGGCCAACATGGTGAAACCCCGTCTCTACTAAAAATACAAAAAATCAGCCGGGCGAGGTGGTGGGCGCCTGTAGTCCCAGCTACTCCGGAGGCTGAGGCAGGAGAATGGCGTGAACCCGGGAGGCGAAGCTTGCAGTGAGCCAAGATCGCGCCACTACACTACAGCCTGGACGACAGAGTGAGACTCTGCCTCAAAAAAAAAAAAAAAAAAACTTTTGTGCTTCAAAGAACACCATTAAGAAAGTATGAAGAGAATCCAGTGAATGAGAGAAAATATTTGCAAATCACATATTTGATAGGAAACTTGTATTTAGAATATATAAATATCTCTTACAACAAAATAATATAAAAATAAATAATTCAATTAAAAATGGATACATGATCTGAATAGATATTTCTCCAAAGAAGATATACAAATAGCCAATAAACACATGAAAAGATGCTCAATGTCATTAGTCATTACAGAAATACAAATGCAAACCATGGTGAGATACCACTTCATACCCACTAGGATGACTATAATCAAAAGGACAGACAATAACAACTATTGCTGAAAATGTGGAGAAAGTGAAACCCTTATACACTGCTGGTAGGAATGTAGAATGGCGCAGTCACTTGGGAAAACAGCTTGGAAATTTCTCAAAATGTTAAAGATAAAACTACCATATGACCCAGCAATTCCACTTCTAGGTATATACCCAAGAGAACGGAAAACGTATGTTCACAGCAGCATTGTTCATAACAGTAAAAAAGATGAAACAGGTCGGGGGCCGTGGCTCACGCCTGTAATCCCAGCACTTTGGGAGGCCGGGGCGGCGAATCACCTGAGGTCAGGAGTTCGAGACCAGCCTGGCCAACATGGTGAAACCCCATCTCTATCAAAAATACAAAACTTAGCCAGGCATGGTGGTGTGTGCCTGTAATCCCAGCTACTCCGGAGGCTGAGGCAGGAGAATCGCTTGAACCCGGGAGGTGGAGGTTGCAGTGAGCAGAGATCGCACCACTGCACTCCAGCCTGGGTGACAGAGCAAGACTCTGTCTGAAAAAAAAAAGAAAAAGAAAAAGAAAAAAAAAAGGCTGAAACAATCCAAATGTCTATCAATTGATGAATGGATAAATACAATGTGGCATATTCATACAATGAAATATTATTCCGCAATAAAAAGGAATAAAGTACTGATACATGCTACAACATGGACAAAGCCAGACATAAAAGGTCACACAATGTATGACTCCATTTACATGAAATGTCCAGAATAGATAAATCCGTAGATACTGAATGTAGATTTGTGGTTGCCAGGGGCTGAGAGGAGAGAGAAAGTGCTTAATGGATAAGGGGTTTTACTCTGGAGTGCCGGAAATGTCTCGGAAGTACATGGGGTTGTGCTTGCACGATACTGTGAACATAGCAACTGCTACTGAGTTGTTCACTTGACAATGGCTAATTTCATGTTATGTGAATTTCACCTCAATAAATCACAGGTATTTGGAAGAAAAAGCAATCCAAAAATCTAAGCTAATATTTCCACTTACATGCAATGTTTTAAAAGTTGAAAAGTATTTCAAAAAGAGAGAGAATTTGTTTTTACAAGTTGGACTTGGCTTTTTTTTTTTTAACCTAAGAAATTTGGCTAAATTTAAAGAACTGTGAGTAATCCTAGATATCAAAAGATAATTTCTCTTTACTCTCAGCTAATAAATGTCTACTATAGTAGTAGAGTTCACATGGAGCTTTTGAAAGAGTTATTTCATGACATGCTTAAAGATTTGAAAGAGTTAGTACACCTCCTATGTCCCTTCCTACTTTCAGAGATGAGTTTCCTACATCATCAGCACAAGTCAGCTGGGTAGGAGAATAACATTTGATTCCCAAAGGAAAACATCCCACGCTAATTAGTATAGCGCACTCTGCATCCTAAACTCTCCATCTTAAACCTGAATAAACTTCCAAAGGCAAGATGTGGGATAGAAGTTGGGGAAATTACCTATAACCTAGACATCAAAGAAGTGGAGTTTAAGAGCAAATTACTCATATTAATTGTCCCAGCTTATTTACTTGTTTTTATTTTAATTTGCTTGTTGGAAACTCTATCCCTAAACGCTCAAGTTTGTTTCAACTAGATGCCAATAGCCATGAGAAAGAACCTCAGTACAAAATAAACAAAGTGAATATTTAAGCTTCTAATTATACGGGGGTAGAGAAAGGCATGCCATCTATTTAGAAACAATACACCTTTTTTTGGAAACAGATGATCTAGCATTCTCCCAATTCTCCTAGAATATTTTTAAAACATGAGGCAAATCTCATGAAGTTCTGTGTTGAATAGATATAGAAATAATGTGATCATTGAGTCATAAAATCCAATAAAAATTCAATGATGCTACTAAATGTCACAAAAGTAGGGATATAGCTATTTATAAAAGTATTGAAGAAACACACATAAATTACACTGTCTTTCTTGTTCTCTGACACTGAGTTTTAAACTGAGATTTTATATTGGTACATTATCGACTGAAATTAAATCAATCATAAAATATCTCTAAGACAATACTTTATGGTACTTCATAAATTCAAAGCTACATCTTCCTAAATGTAGTTTCCTATGCTCCTCTAATGATGCCTTGTGCAAATCACACAGGGCAGCTTGAGCATCGTGGGAGTAAATGAGAAAGGGGGAAGAGGGTGAGGCCAGTTCATTTTCCCCTTTTCATTCATAACCACAGGCACATTCCCAGTACTCACATGTCTCAGATTTCCTGGTTTTCGTTGAAGAACTGCTGCATCCCATGACTTCTATCTAAATCATATGTGTTCATGAATTCAACTTCTGATTTTAAGACAGAGTGTGAAAAGTCCCTCCCTTTAAGCTGCGAGGAACCACTCTTAGCCGATCCTCTTCAGTCATAGATCCTAATGAGGAACACACAGGAGGGAGGGAAGGAAACCGCCAGTTAACCACATGGTAGCTGAGGGGCTGCTCAGAAGGATTCATTTTATGCTTCTTCTGAATCGCTGTTCATCATGTGATGTGGAAAGTGATCAGACATAATCTAATCCTGGCTTATTTTCCAAAACACAGCAGCAGCTACAGAGCAGCTATAGGCTGCTTCTCTGCTAGTAGACATAAATGAGTTTCTCCATGTCTAGGTCACATCCAACTCTGTATAAAATAGAGCATTCAAAATGAAAAGAAAAAATTGAAATACGACAGTGTACGATTTTCTAATTTAAATACGGGGAATGGGATGTGGAGGAGCTGACATAATTAACTGTTTTGGTTTTCAGCTCAAAGTAATTCAACCTATCTAGGCTTTTAAAAACACAAATTGGAAGTTGACTATGAGACAAAAACAACATATTTAAACAGCTATGCTGAAATTCAAAGTGAGTTCTTAGACAGTATTTCTCGGAATAAGTTGGGAACATTTGTTTTATTTAAAAAAAAAAGGAGGTAGCCGGTCGTGGTGGCTCACGCCTGTAATCCCAACACTTTGGGAGGCTGAGGCAGGCAGATTACGAGGTCAAGAGTTTGAGGCCAGCCTGGCCAACATAGTGAAACTCCGTCTCTACTAAAAATACCAAAATTAGTCGGGCATGGTGGCGCATGCCTGTAATCCCAGCTACTCGGGAGACTGAGGCAGGAGAATCGCTTGAACCCAGGAGGCAGAGGTTGCAGTGA
>NC_045456.1:4817931-4850255 GCF_002776525.5 Piliocolobus tephrosceles
AAAAAAAAAAAAAAAAAAAAAAAAAAAGGGAGACTCGAAACCTCCCCCCAAATTTAGGAATCATAATCTGTGAGAGTGCCCTTTTATTTATTATTTGAGATGGAGTCTTGCTCTGTCACTCAGACTGGAGTACAGTGGTATGATCACAGCTCACTACAGCCTCGACCTCCCAGGCTCAGGTGATCCTCCTGCCTCAGCCTCACTAGTAGCTGGGACTACAGGCATGTGCCACCACACCTGGCTAATTTTTGTATTTTTAGTAGAGATGGGGTTTTGCTGTGTTGGCCAGGATGGTCTCGAACTCCTGACCTCAGGTGATCCACCTGCCTCGGCCTCCTAAAGTGCTGGGATTATAGGCATGAGCCACCATGCCCGGCCAAGGGTGTCCTTTTAAACAAGCTCTCTGGGGACTGCTGAGGCCCCTCTGGAGTCTAACTTCGTGTTCTGTAGTCCTCAGGAGCTTCCTGACTCCCATAATCATTTGATGGGAGTTTTCAACAAAATTCCTTTCCATATTATACTGTCACATCACTTTTTAGGATGATGTTTCCTTTATTTTGTGATGCTCCAAACCAACCTGATCTAATATATTTGCATTCTTTTTTTTTTTTTTTTTTTTTTCAGATTGAGTCCCTATCTCTAAAACACGATGAAGTGTAGTGGCACAATCACGGCTCACGCCAGCCTTAACTTCCCAAGCATGTGCCGTGATACCCGGCTAATTTTATTTTTTTGTAGAGACAGGGTCTCCCTATGTTGCCGAGGCTGGTCTCAAACTCCTGGGCTCAAGTGATCCTCTGACCTCATCCTCCCAAAGTGCTGGGATCACAGGTGTGAACCATCTTGCCCAGCCCTTTTTGCATGTCTTGACAGGAACAAAGTCAGCGAACAACTGACATAGCTATCTTTCCATTAGTACTACACCAAAAGCTTCAAAATTTCAACTCGACTAAAGAAAGGGAAAACTAAAATAAGCAAAATATTTGACCTATGGCAATGTTTTGAAAATAACAATAAGCTTAATAAACAGATTTTCTGACCAGAGGTGAACCTGGTTATTTTATGTATTGAATTAATTAGCCTTCCTAAACTTTGGGTTATTTCGAAATTTTTATTTATTTTTTGAGACAAGATCCTGCTCTGTCACCCAGGCTGGGTGATGCAACCATGACTCACTGCAGCCTCCACCTCCCAGCCTCAAGTGATTCTCCTACCTCAGCCTCCTGAGCAGCTAGAACTACAGGCATGCACCACCATGCCCAGCTAATTTTTGTACTTTTTTGTAGACATGGGGTCTCACCATGTTGCCCAAGTTGGTCTCAAACTCCTGGCCTCAAGCAACGTGCCCACCTCAGCCTCCCAAAGTGCTGGCAGTACAGGCATGAGCCACCGTGCTTGGCTCTGTTTCCAAATTTGATAAGCATTTCTTTCGTGTCTTCCTTATCTACGTCATGGCTAAAGAACATTAACAAGGTCAGATCCAGGGACAGGATGAGCCCTGCGGCATTCCACTCCAAACCATCCTCCAGGTTCACCACAGATCCGTCACTTTCATACTAGCTGAGTACATTTGTTCAGTTAGCTGGTAAACTCACCTATCATAACTCTCATTTATCTGTGAGACACCCTGGAGAATTTTACTAAATGTTTTAATAAAATGATGATACGTATGTATTTTGATACTTTGACATTCCAGCTTATTCCAGCAAAAGAAGAGAGAGGAAAGGAGGAGGAGAAAAGGAAGAAAGGGCAGAGGAGGAAGGAAGGAAGGAAGGGAGGAAGGAAGGAAGGAAGGAAGGAAGGAAGGAAGGAAGGAAGGAAGGAAATCAATTTGGCAAGATTTTTAATGACAAAATCATAGAAGTTTAAAGGTGAGAGAGACCTTTAAAATTACCTAGTATTCACACAAAGTGCAAGGAAGTTAAACAACTTGTCCCATGTCACATAGACCTGTGGTTGTCACACTTCGTTGCACATGAGTGTCACCTGGGGAGCTTTTCAAACTCCCAGTACTCAGCCTGCACCTCATTAAGTCAGAATCTCTTGGGGTTTAAAAAATACTGATGCTCAAGTACCACCTCCAGAGAATTTGACGTAATTGGTACTGGGTGGGGGATTGGGCATCAAGATTTTTTTTTTTTTCTAGTTTTCTAGATTCTAATACACAGCAAAGTTTGACAGTCTCTAATAGAGATGGTATTTTAGCAAACCCATGGTGCTGCATAGTGATGATCACATTTTCCTAGAAATGCTTTGGCTCCATCTATTTCAAGCTGAATTTTTCCAGAGGTCGTGTCAGGCCAACGAGTCTGTAGCTTCTAGCATACACTCTTTTCTCATTTTTGAAATTGGTGCACTGTTCATCTAGGAATTCATCTAGTCCTGGTGACATTCTCCAGGTGCCTAGATCAGTGCTCTCCAACTTGAGTGCTCACAAGACTTATTGGGGGTGGGGGGATGCAGATTCCCAGGCTTTACCAACAATACTCAGATTCAAAAGTCCAGGGCCTTGGAATATGCATTTAAAGTGCACCGTGCCAGGAACTTTGATACAAGCAATCCCCATATCTCAGTTGGAGAAACGCTATTTTCCAACAGCATCCAAATCTCCCTTGGGCTTCGCTCCATCCTCATGCTATTTTTTTCTACCCCTTTTTATGAAGACATAAGAATTGGGGCTGGGTGCAGTGGCTCTCACTCATAATCCTAGCACTTTGGGAAGCTGAGGCAGATGGATCCTTTGAGCCCAGGAGTTCGAGACCAGCCTGGGCATCATAGGGAGACCCCATCTCTACCAAAAAATACAAAAAATTAGCTGGGCGTGGTGGTGCCCATCTGTAGTCCCAGATACTCAGGAGGCTGAGGTGGGAGGATCACCTGAGCCTGGGAGGTCAAAGCTGCAGCGAGCCGTGATCACACCACTGCACTCCAGCCTGGGCGACAGAGTGAAACCCTGACTTAAAAAAAAGTATATTTTTTAATTTAAAAAAGAAAACAGGGGAAAAAAAAAAGAATTGAGCATTTAGTAGGCCTTAAACGATGATTGGACTGATTGATATATTTCAATTTTGATTTTCTTTTTCCAGAAAAAAAAAAGCAATGTCTCAATGTCTCTCCAGAGGCATTTGGTTTTCGGTCACCCCTCAGTTAATCCACAACAAACAAAATTACACAACAAACACAATTTCATATAAAAGATTCACTAAGAACTAAAAAGCATCAAACTTGAGTATATTTCTGTTAGACTATTAGCATCACGGGCAACTTCCTAAATAGCCCTTGAATCTCCGGCACCTACATGGTGCCTTTCATATTGCAGATGTTGGATAATGCTAAATGAATGAATGAATGAACAAAGGAATCAATATTTCTAGGCCAGAGTCCTTTAAAAATTCAGTTGCTAAAAGTCATTATTAATGCATCATTTTGTGCACAGGTATGTGCTATTCAATTATACAAAAGCATTTTATTAAATCAGAAAGGGGTAGTACTCATACATCATTTTTAAAGAAAGTTTTTAAATCATGATAGAAAGACGTGATGATTGTTCTAGAATTTTTTGATTATCCATTAGAAAAAAAATTGGCTATTATAATTTTTACGTTATTAAATAATTATTACCAATTTATTTTTTTAACTGTTTTTCTCTCAGGTAATAGGTTACAAAAAAAAGTCAGTTCTTTTTCATTGTCACCAAAATATGAGCTGGTTAAAGCAAGGTGTCGCTTACCCCTCCCATGTACTACACCACCCGGACTTCCAGGAGAGAGAGAAGTGAGTTTGTAAGCAGTGCGTGTACCTTTGAGGACATCTCTGATGTAAAGCTGATAAAAATGATTGGGGATTTTCCATGACTTGGTAAAATCTAAGCTTCTTCCATTTCCCATCCTCTGTTAGCATTTAAGTGCATGAAAGAAGTCTCTGAAGAAGTGACTCCCTGAGGTGTGAAAAGGGTTCTCAGGCTCAAAGAGGTGGGGGACTTCCACAGGGTTCACAAAGGCCCTAGAATGTTCTAGTGGGTAACACGAGCCCCTGGGTGGATCTTGGCAAAAAAACAGCTTGAAACTTGCCCAGTGCTGCTGTCCCTTCCAATATATACCAAGGATGGTTTTAAAGAGTAAACATGAAACAATGATTCATCATTGGCACTCACTTATAATTTGCAAAAGGAAAGCCTTCCGCTAAAAGGTTTCTACTGTGTGTATGTTGGGGGTGAGTGGGTGGAATCGATAATTTTCAGTTTTTTTCATGCTAATCTTTCACTTCCAATGCTGAAAATACAAGGAAAGAACAAAAGACAGGCTGTGGAGACAAACTAACCTTCGCCATCAAGCACCCTCCAACCACTAGCCCAGCCTCCCCTAGTTGTTCTTGTTCATTCTTAAGGTGATTTGATTTCTAAGCTCATCTCTATCCCACTCCCACACCTTGGCTCAGTCACCCTGACACGACCCCCCTCTCTGGCATTCTAGATGTCAGTTTTGTAGTTTCCCATATTAGAATTCAGCTTTTCCTAGAGATGTTGGCTTTAGCAAGAAACTGGCTTTAGCTCTAGCCCTGAAAACCTGGAACCCATAGTCATTCAACTGGAACCAACACCCTCCACCCCCACCCCTGACCACCATAGTGGGAGTGAAGTAGGCAGGTGTAATTATTTCCCCTTAGATTGTGCTAGCATGGAGAACAGATGCCTCATCAGGCTCACCCTATTGCATTCTGCTTGGTATTCACTGCCACAGAGGTTTTATAGCCTGATGTCTGTGGCCTAAATATAATGAAGAGGCATAGGGTGAGGCAGAGGAGTCCCTGGCAGCCCGCGCCAGAGAGGTCCCTTTCACTACTACCTTTCCAGTAGAACAGTGGAGCAATTACTTATGTCTGGGATCTTAAATGAGTAAGGGGAGGTCTGTAAGACCAAGCTGGTGATTCTTCCTGGGTCTCGCCAGATGAGAGGATAAGAAAAGGGAGGAAACTATACTGACCACCAGAAGGTGTTTGAAAGTGTCTGCTGGTACATCAGACGTGATCGTAATCAGGTAACAGCTTGGCCTGGTGCCAGGTTTTCCAAAGCGTGTTTGTGGAAGAAGAGTTGTATGTGGTTTATGATTCCAGGACTAAGACCAAAATAAAGGTCCCACCATCACATGATAAGTTCAGGGGATGTAGGGTTGAACAGGTTTCTTTGATGCAGGACTTCTCAGAGCCTTTAATATATGAACATACATTGTGAATCTCTCAGAAAGAGCTGACCACTATTTCCCAAACAGCCTAGCAAGGGGCCCTTTTGAAGCAAAGCATCTCAAGAACTATCGTTCCTGACGGCCTGACGCTGGCCCAGTGGAGCCTTGGGTTTAGAAGTCAGACAACAGGAATTTGAATTCTCAGCTAGTCATTCATTCCCCTATACTTCAGTTTCCTCATAAGAAAAGAGTGATCATAATCCATATCTTACTGACTTGTACTGAGGACTGAGTGGTGGGAAAAAACTGGCTTGAACAAAGACCAACTGCTTTTAGCTGATGAGTTAGGAGGGGCCATGCATGGGTGGGGACTCGCTGTGTTTGTTCAAGTCTCTTTCTTCACAATGCTTTGTCTGGGGCCTCCCAAAGACTAAGCCCTTTGGGTACCTACAGGTTCTGGGATAATTCAAGAGTCGCGAAGCGATGGGCTCTTTTCCCTTGAGAGCTCTAAGATCTGAAAGAATGCTATACCAGTAATCACAATAGTAGCTAAAATCACTACTATTTATTAAGGGACTACTACTTACCCAGCATAGCAGGTGCTTTATATTTCTATGATTTCAGTTCACTCTCACAGCAAACTTTCAAGGTAGTATCATAGCCCCATGTTACAGATGAAAAAACTGAGACTCAGAAGTTAAATAACATACTCCCTGGCATGGCTGATTAGTGGCAGAACTGAAGACTCGCTCTGTTTAATCAGTAAAGAACAAAAATGTCTGCCCACTAAAAGGCTATGCCTTGTTTTCAGGATCCAATCTGATCAGTTCACATAAGAACTAAATCACTAAAGAGAATTTTGAACACTGTAAGGAATTCTGTTTCCATTCTTACAGATAGCTAGAAACCTCTAAGATGACAAGAAGCCAAGGGAACTAAAGGAAGATTTCTAAATATGAAGGTGTGCAGTGGAGTTTGGAGAATACTCCCTGAGGGGACCTAGAAGGGTTTCTCGAAGGATCCCTTCCCTCATTTTCTAGCTCTCAACCCAAGTGACCATGGAGATTTTCCAAATATCAAGTTCATTTGAAATAGGCCACAGTCCTTCAGATTGCCAAGTCATCCGTACATCTTCTTCAATTGATGGCAACTGATTTAAAACCAGCATTTTTGAGAACAATCATTCCGAGAAATTGCAAAGCAGTAAGATATACTCCGAGGAGTACACATTCCCTGTTCCATTGCCACACGATATATGTTTATGATGTAGACTTCTGCTTGCCCCACATGCCTAAGAATAAACAAACATATTACCTGTTTCTTCTGCTTGGCCAATGTAGAGGTTTTTCCTCACCCCAGGGGTTTCAAAGAAAATGAAGACAAGAAAAAAACCTTCTCTCTGGGGAAATGCAGAGGTCTGAAAGAAAAGAGGTACAATTTCAGCTCTCTCTGAAGCACCACACACACACACACACACACACACACACACACCCTACTCTGCAGAGAGAGCTCTTTCTTTAATAAACAAACATATATACACACTCATACACAAAGAAATAACTAGAACAGGGCCAGGCTGCTTTGCCTTTCAGCCTGGAAGGCAAGCCCAGAGCAAGAATCTGGGAGATAGTGCGCTGGCCGGGAGTGCAGCTCTCTGCCCCAACCCTGCTCTGTTCCTGGCCTGGAGATGCACTCAAGTAATGGGCTGCAAAGTCAGCGGCCACGTGACTGCTTCCAAAGGGACCAGGCTCCGCATGGGCAGGACCAGGCTATTGTTTGCATAAATAATCTGCCATCAGTACAAAATAGAAAAGAGAATTTCCGTATATAAGAGCAGAAAAGCATTCTTTAGGTAAACTGAGGATAGTTTTCAGAAAATGTTACAGTAACCTGGTACAATTAAGAGAAGTGAAAAAATGAAACATTCTTCCTTGGTTCTAGAAAGGTGTGAGTTTAAGGGAGCAGCCACTGGGTCATAAGACATTTGTACTCCACCAGCTGTTCAATAGCTCCCTGTTGGAGAACCTACCTGTGAAGGGAGAATTACCTCCCTTCATCAGCAGAAAGGGAAAGGAAAGTTGACCTGTAATGTTGCTGAATTTGGGGGAGGAGAAAAACATACTTGAAAATTCAAAGTGCCCATGGCAGTAACGGATGCCAGCAGCCACAGTTCTGCTATGTTCGAGGCAATCTAGCAGTGGTCTTATTCCCAGAGTCTCATACGGACCGCGGCTGTGCCGCCAGCAGTTTCCCTGGCAAACTCTTCCTAGCTGGTGACACAGCATACATGTTTTCAAGCTTACTGGTCTTAGGCTTTGCCAGCTAAAATTTACAGGACTCCAGCCATAAACATTTCATAACCCCACTCAAGCTGCTCTGTAGCTCGATTCCGTTCTGCAAATGAGAGCCACAGGAGATCTAGTAAAGTGGTTACCTAGTTCGCCATTTAATCGGATGGACTCACTTGAAAAACAACTGGCGAGGTGGTTCTGGGCTTCTGTTCTCCTATTAGTATATTAACATCACCAGAGGGCCTCATTATGAGGCAATACAACCACTCAGGTTTCCATGGTGGGGACGCCAAAAGTAGGACCTGATGAGGCTGCCACACACATTGTAAATGACAGCATAATTACTCAGGCTTCAAAAAAAAAATAGTGGACAATGTAGCTATACGGCTGGCTCTCCCAACCAAATGCCTATTCAACCCTCAGCCATTAAATTATGGCTGTGTCTAGATACAGTTGTTCCAATGTCACCTCCTCTGTGTGAAGCCTTTCCTGAATCACCAAAGGGGAATGAGTCACTCTGTCTTCTGGCTCTCAAAGCCATGTGTGCGTCCAATTATAGAGCTGCTCAAAGTGTACTGTAATTTGCCCTTTTACATGTGAAATCCTAAAGGGAAAGGATCTATTTCATTCCTCTTGGCATCCCCAGTTGTGTGTGTGTCTTTTTTAGTTTTGAAACAGAGTCTCACTCGGTCACCCAGGCTGTGTAGCAGTGCACTCTGGGCTCACTGCAACCTCTGCCTCCCGGGATTAAGTGATTCTCCTGCCTCAGCCTCCCGGGTAGCTGGGATTACGGGTGTACACCACCACACCCAGCTAATTTTTGTATTTTTAGTAGAGATGGGGTTTCACCATGTTGGCCAGGCTGGTCTCGAATTCCTGGCCTCAGGTGATCCACCTTGGCCTCCCAAAGTGCTGGGATTATAGGCGTGAGCCACTGCGCCTGGCCACATCCTCAGTTTTAAACCTAGTCATTACTGAATGCAAAAGAGGTACTCACCAAATATTTGTTTAACCACAGAAAGAAAGGAAAGCAGGGAAAAAACCTCATGATTTAGGTTGTTATTTTAATGGCCAGCCCCCGGACCACGAATTGGATTGGCTGTGCCCTTTATGCGATTTGTTGAAAACTCAGAATTTGCTTTAAATGAACAACTTCCTTGTATGTTTCCATTGTAGAAAGAACACGAAATGTTACTGTGAGCACCAAAGGGGTCTTACAGTCAGCCTCCAATTGTTACATGAACCAACATTGATGTAAGTGAATAAATCACAATAATGATAATATCTGTTGAGCGCTGATCATGTTCTAGGCACTTCTAAATTTTACATATGTTAATCTTATTTAATCCACACACCATCCTCTGAGGTATATACTATTATGATCCCTCTTCACCCATTAGGAATTATAGCCTAAAGTCAAACAGCAAATGAGGGGCAGAGTTGGGAGTTGAACCCAGGTACTTTGGCTTTAGAACCCCTGCTTATTATAATCATTATACTCTACTGCCTGAGTCAGCACCTTGTGTGTTTGCAAAATTCAAGCTTCAGCCTCTTCTCAAATGCTCTCTGGCTTTCCTACAGCTGACCAGGGATGTGTTCTCCCAGCCTGAAAAAAGAAAAAATGATGGGCAGAGTGATGTTAACAGTTTTAACCCTCCTATGTGGCAAGCACCTCCTATGTGGCAGGCGCTGCTGAGGGACAGAGACACAAATGGCAGAGAAAAAAATATATACATGACTGGATATTGGAATATACACACCAGGTACTTATAACAGTGCCAGGCACATAATAAATATCTATTACATGAATAAATGAAAGCACTACAGTATGACAAAATAATAAAACAGGTAGGAGACACTCCAGGGGTGCAGAGAAAGAGCCCTATCTCAGAAAGGGGAATGAGGGAAGGCTTCCTAGAAGTGATGCATGGGCGGAGACCTGATGACTGATCAGGCATCTGCCAGAGGAAAAGAGGTGGGAAGAGGGGGTTCTCATAGCTATGCATATTCTACAGTACTTAACTAGGGTGTCAAATGTGGGAGGGGAACTAGAAATCGAAATGAACTTCTTTCCTAAAGATAATGCTGCAATTACATAGACAAAGGTGCCCTGATGTTAAGACTGAAAAACGGCTGCCCTCTCCACCTCTTCAGGTTAGACTTAATCTCTCTTGATTGCCTTCCCTTCCTTTCTCACTTCCCCACTGCTGTACTTTCTTTGTTCCTGCCTTCCAAATAAACTTGCTCTCAAATGTTTATCTCAGACCCTGCTTCTGAGGGATCCCAACCCAGGACATTTAGTTAGTCCATGGCAATAGCAAACTATGGAAACACGAGGGGAATGGAGAAGCCTGACTACCTCTCAAGGGAGAGAGAGGGCATTGCAAGCAAGCCTCTCCTATTTCATAAGCTTCCTGGAGCTTGCCACAGTTCCGATTTCTGCCCAGGCAAAGTAGTTCTAATGGGCAGCTCCCATTATTGATCATGACACACCCTGAGAAGTATGCTAGAATCGAGGCAAAGCAGCTGGACTGGAGAGGAGATTAAGAAAACAGTGGCATGTGCAGATCTATTTGGTGGTAGGTACTTAAGGTGTCTGCTTGTGGCTCCTGATACCTCAAAGCCCCGTAGCACCAAAGCGGGGAAGCTCAGAGAGCGCTGGCCTCTCAGCTCTAGTGACTGTGAGCTAGCCTCCTGATGTTGAGGCCACTGGCAAGCAACCACACCCAATCACCACTTCCTAACCCCTAGCAGTCTCCAAAACTGGGGTAGCTGCCCCACAGCAGATGCACAGAGATCTGCTGGAGAGCAGAAAGCAAAACATCAGAACTCATATTTTTATCTATTTTCTTATTCCTGTTAACTTTTCTATTTCCATATATATTTGATCATGTACACAATAAATGAGTTCAGCAGTATTAGCTGTAAACAAATAAATATGCTTGGTCCATTCTCACAAAACTTACTGTGAGGGGTCCATGATCAAAAAAAGTTCAAAAAGGCTGGGGGCAGTGGCTCACACCTGTAATCCCAGCACTTTGGGAGGCTGAGCAGGGAGGATGGCTTGAGCTGATGAGCTGGAGACCAGCCTGGGAAATATAGCAAGACCTCAACTCTACTAAAAAAAAAAGAAAAAAAAAAAATAGCCGGGTGTGGTGGGACATGCCTGTTGTCCCAGCTACTTGGGAGACTGAGGCAGAAGGATCACTTGAGCCTGCAAGATCGAGGCTACAGTAAGTCATGATAGAGCCACTGTACTCCAACCTGGGCAACAGAGCAAGACCTTGTCTCACACACACAAAAAATAAATACATACATAAAATAAAAGGACTCTAATTTAAAGAGCCTGCTCCCTTGTGAAGAGAAGGAATACCAAGTAATTTTTCACTTAGATAGAAAAAGGATCAAGCATATTTTCAAGGGTGAGTTCTGGGTACTGAGAAATCACATTAAGTAGGAGAAAAGAGAGGCCAGATCTGGCAAGTCATTAGGAAGTCATTAAAAGAAATTAAAAGTGGGTTATGAATCACCATCAAACGGAAGAAATTCATAAAGGTCAGTGCTTGCCAAATGTTTCTATTGGGGTCACCTGGTGAGCAGCCACAATGACAGGCTAAAACAGCCATCACGTTTTAAGGTGTGGAAGTTCAGTTTTCGAAAGGCTTCATCTTAGATACAAAAGTTGAGCTTTCCTTGGTTGTGATTTAATAAATAGATTAATAGATATCAGAATTTTAATTCGGACCACTGTTTAACCCTAGCTTGGTCCTCAATGGCTTGAGTTTAAAGAAATTCCTTAAATTAACCCTGAATGTTCATAAATCAAATCAAAAAGCTTCACAGAATGTTCTGGTCTGGGTAAGATGGAAAAAGGACATTCTACCCACTCTACTCTTTCTCTCTCATGGGATAAAGCTATAAAACCTGGACAGAATCCATGAAACAGCTATTTGAGGACTGTGGCAGACAGACTCTAAGCTGCCCCCGATGATCCCTTCCTCCTGGTCAATTCACACCCTTGTATTATCCCTCCTCTTCAGCATAGGCTGGACCCAGAAACTTGCTTCTAATCAACTGAGCATGGCAATGGTATTGGGATGTCACTTCTATGACTAGGTTATAAAAGACTGTGACTTTCTGTTTTGCTAGCAGACCCTATGGCCTTCACAGCTTTTGTGCTTTCAATGAAGTAAGCTGCCACGTGGGAGAAGCCCATGTGGCAAAGGACTGGGGGAAGTCTCTGGCCAAAAGCCAGCAAGGAACTAAGGCCCTCAGTCAAACAGACCACGAGGAACTGACTCTTGCCAATGACCATACGGGCTTGGAAGTGGATCCCTCCCCAGTCAAGCCTTCAGATGACAGCAGCCCAGTCAACACATCGTGTGCAGCAGCTCACAACAGATGCTGAAATAGAGGGCCCAAGTAAGCCACACCTGGGTTTCCGCCCCACAGAAACTGTAAGATCATAAACGTGTTGTTTTAAGCCACTAGACTTTTTGGTAATCTGTTCCACAGCAATAAACAAGTAACATGAGGACTCTGAAAAGTAAGTAACAGAAGGCAGATGAAGGAAACAGATCAGAGTTTGAAGTACCACTGAACTGACAGTGAGTTTACCTTTTGTTCCCTCCAGTTCTTCCAGGCCAGATTCAAGGAAGCAGAAATTAAAATTAAAACCATGAGATACCACTATATGTCTATGAATATGGCTAAGTTTGGGTTGCGGGGGGAGGTTGAGACAGGGTCTCTATCACCAGGCTGGAGCACAGTGACACAATCACAGCTCACTGCAACTTTGACTTTCTGGGCTCAAGTTATCCTTCCACCTCAGCCTCCCAAGTAGTTGGGATCACAGGCACATGCCACCATGCCCGGCTAATTTTTGTATTTTTTTGTAGGGACTGGGTTTTGCCACATTGTTCAGACTGGTCTATAGCTATCTGCCTGCCTCAGCCTCCCAAAGTATTTGCATTATAGGCATGAGCCACTGTGCCCAGCTAAAAAAAAATTTTTTAATACAATATCCAGTGCTGGCTAGAATATGGAGCAACTCGAACTCTAACACTTTGCTGGCAGGAATGCAAAGTGGTACAGCCACTCTGAACAAGAGTTTGGTACTTTCTTATAAAGCTGAACATATACTTACCATATGACAGCAATCCTATTCCTGGGTAGTTATTCTAGAGAAATAAAATTTTCTATTCATGCAAAAATGTGTATACAGGTTCATATGGTCAAACACTGAAAAGAGCTTAAATGTCCTTCAGTGAGTGTCCCACAAACTGTGGGACATCCATACAATGAAATGCTACTTAGCAATAAAAATGAATGAAGCTAATACACACAACCTGGATGGGTCTCAAAGGCATTATGAGAGTGGAAGAGGCCAGGCCGAAAGGGATACAGATAGTTATATGGCATTCTCAAAAAGACAGAACTACAGTGACAGGGAACTGATCAGCGGTTACCAGGGGTTTATGGGTGAGGGAGGGGAGTGACTACAAAGGGCTAGCAGGAGGGAGTTTTGGGGGGCAGGTTCTGTATCCTGATGATGACTGTGGTTATGCTAATCTATCCATGTGTTAAAATTCGCAGAACTGGCCGGGCACGGTGGCTCACGCCTGTAATCCCAGCACTTTGGGAGGCTGAGGCAGTGGATCACCTGAGGTCAGGAGTTCAAGAGCAGCCTGACCAAAACAGTGAAACCGTGTCTCTACTAAAAAAATACAAAAAATTAGCCAGGCGTGGTGGTGGGCGCCTGTAATCCCAGCTACTTGGGAGACCAAGGCAAGAGAATCCCTTGAACCCGAGAGGCGGAGGTTGTGGTGAGCCAAGGTTGTGCCATTGCACTCCAGCCTGGGCAACAAGGGAGAAACTCCATCTCAAACAAAACAAAACAAAACAAAACAAAACACAGAATTGTACTTTAGGTTAGCGGAAAAGTAACTGCGGTTTTTGCAGAGATACGCCCATGTACTACTGGAGTCCAGAAAGGAATGAGCTCGACCTGGGAACGCCAGAAAATGTTTCATAGGGCATAAAAGATGGACAAAGACATTCCAGGGAACATGGGAGCCCGTTATATTCGAGATTGGGGGATAGAGGGAATACAGAGCAAAGGTTGGGAGCATTAACCTGGGGGAGGTAGGTTGGTGCCACCTGTGTGTTCTTATAAATCACAGCAGAGAATCTGGACTTCAACTTATCAGTCAGGGATTGTCCTTTCAAATGCTTAATGGGCTAGGGCAGACAATACAAATGACTAAAGCAGCCTGGGCGGAAACCATGAGCCACTGTAGTGAGATTTTGTCTAAATGAGGTAGCTGCTACTTACTGGTAGCTCCATCTTCGGCGGCTGTCCAGAAATTACAGCCCAGTGTTGCCTGATGTAATTTCCCAAGAGAAGCTGAAGATAGTTGTCTGTATGATCGCCTTATTTTTAAATGTTAGCATGAGCATGTTTCAGCAAATTTATGAAGCCACTGATTATAGGGTGCACTGCTGTTTTATGTACCAATAAGAGAGACCACCACCACTGATCAAACTATGACACTGTCCATTTCAAGACACATCCCAATATCAGAGCTGCTAAAAGGTGAAAAAAAAATATACATCTTAGAATCAACAAAATACAGTCATTCCCATTTTCTCAAAACGCCGTACAGACTGCGTGGATTCCTCTTAAAGCTGCCAGATTGCAAACTCTGTTTAAGTCAAGGGGAGCCGAGGGTAAGCTGATTAGATTCAAGGTGCAAGATCACCCTGGGGATCAGATGGTGATGAATGGGGAAAAGCAGGCAACAGGAAGACCAATGACGAGGCTCCTGCAATAATCCAGGAGATAGATGGTAAGGGCTGAATTCAAGTCATGGCAGCGGGGATGAAGCGGAAGGAGGAGCCAAATGTAAAAGTGTTTTATGTAATAAACCCCACAGGTCTCAGACTGGGCATGGAGAGTGAGGGGGAAAGAGACATCGAGGGGGATTCCAAGGTTTTTAGTTTGGAAAAATAAATAGATTCATCATTTACTCAACAATATTTACTAGGTGCCTACCATGCCCCAGGCACTATGCTAGGTGCTGTGGTTACAAGGGGTGGACAAGATAGACATGGTCTCTGCCTTCTTGTAATTTACAGTATAGGAGATGATGATATTCATTGCAATAGGGTATTAAAGGGTACAAGAGTCGGACATGAAGGGGGACAAGTGAGTTTATGGTGGAGAAAAATCATGAGTTTGGTTAGCGGTGTGCTAAATTTCAGTACTTGTGAGACCTCACTGTTGAAATATCCCATAGGCAGTAGAAGTCTGGGTTTGGAGCTCAGGAAATAAATCAGGACCGGAGAGTCAGATTAAATAGGTCATGAGGTTGCTGACAATAGCTGAAGTGATTAGAGAAGATAAAATAGCCAGGGAGAGCTTGTAGAGTAAGGCTATAGAGGCAAAAGCAGAACACTGGGAATAGAGACATGAAAGAGAATGAAAAGAAGGAGCCAACAGGGAGGCTAACAAAGAAGCAATCTGGAAAGTAAGAGGCCAAGGAGTGAGGGCTATCTATAAAGCAATGGAGACTTGATTACCGTATAGTCCCTCGAAACCTACACCTAGAATTACTGCCTAGAAGCAATTTACCTTTGCCATGTACAGTTCAGATTGTCAGAGTTACGGATGTTTCACATGAATTCCAAATAGGCTTATCAAAACTGCTTCTAATTTAGAAAGCTAGGATATTTTTAAATATTGCCACAATCTGTTTCTTTATCTTGTTATGTGCTTATGTTTTACATGTATCTCAGATTGACGTCTAGCATGAGTCAATGTAGAGCAATTTTGTAATTCCTTATTTCTTCTTCTCTTCCTTCTGCAGGAGCTATAATCTGCCATTCCAAGAATAAAAGTAAAACAAAGACTACACACTGATGCAACTCCCTCTCATGTTAAAGCACTGGGAATTGGACAAAACTGATCTAGGCAGAGAATGGAGTCACTCTGCAAGACCATCATGAGGTTCCCTGCCCAGAGCTCTGTAACAGCTGAGCCTGAAATGTAAGATACTCTGATCCTTTGGACTTGTCCAGAAAGGCCCTCAGACATCTTCATTTTATAGGAGAGGAAACCATTGCCCAGAGAAGTTAGGTGGCCTCCCCAAAGTCACAGTCTTGTGATTCAGTGACCAGAACTTTTTCCAGGACATCAAGGCGACCCAATTCCACCTCATACGTATATATTAAAACATAACAAACTTCATACATAAAACATAAAGACCACAAGAGTTGGGCTAAACAACTAAACAGTCAGAGGCCGCAGGTTAACTTTTGATCACTGCCCCATGCCTACCCAGATCACCCTCAATTCACCTGGTCCACTGAATGCTCTCACCTTTCCGTCGAGGTTTGATCAGGTCCACACAGGTTCAAGGGGAACAGACTCCTAGATCTTAACTTTGCTGGTTGTTGACTCTTTCAGCCTGACCTGCAGGCTCAGGACACAATCTATCCTCACACAGATCTTATTGAAGAGGGTTTCCCAGTCTCATTTGGAATCTTCAAGAGGTAGATTCTAGAATGATCAATAGGTTGCCTTGGTGACCTCACAATGTAGGATGCAGATATGACAATACCTGCCAATGGAATGTGGATGACATGACCTGGATGAGAGGACTATTTCTTGCTTATTGAAAGGCAGATTCCAGCTTTCTTTTTGTCACCATTGCATCCCTGTCAACCATTTTTGTGTTCATGAACATGGTAAACAAAGAAAAGTTTGTTTCTTGGAGGAATGTTGATAAAACAAGGCCTGGGCCAGGCACGGTGGCTCATGCCTGCAATCCCAGCACTTTGGGAGGCCAAGGCGGGTAGATCACCTGAGGTCAGAAGTTCGAGACCAGCCTGGCCAACATAGTGAAACCCTGTCTCTACTAAAAATACAAAAATTAGATGGGCATGGTGGCGGGCACCTGTAATCCCAGCTACTCAGGAAGCTGAGGCAGGAAAATCACTTGAACCCGGGAGGCAGAGGTTGCAGTGAGCTGAGATAGTGCCACTGCACTCCAGCCTGGGCGACAGAGTAAGACCCTGTTCCATGCCCCCACCTCCAGCCCCGGCCAAAACAAAAAACAAAAAACAAAAAAACAAGGCCTGGAAAATATCCAGGGCTTTCTTTTCAAAACCCTCACTATTACTGCCTTAGATGATTAAGAGTTCATGGAGAAGTCTTTGGAAAAAACTTTCAGAGCATTTTCTTTTGTGCACTTATTCCTGGCTTGGTTTCATTCATATATTCATTAAATAAATATTTGTTGAGCATCTATTATGTGCCAGGTACTGTTCTATACCCTGAGGATATACCAGTTAGCAAAACTGATAAGGTCTCTTCCTTCCTAAAGCTTATAGGCTAGTAGGAGAAGTAAACATTAATCAAATAATCATAAATGTGAAATTGCAAACGACAAGTATTCATTTTATGAGAGTGAGGTGGGAGGTTGAGCAAAGGCTTCTCTGAGGAAGTCATCTTTGACCTGACAGTGGAAGGTTGAATGTGGATTAACTAGGTGAAGGTGTTGATAGGGGATGGAGTCAAGCATACACTTGAGCTCGTGACCTGGAGTAGCTAACTGGAGACTAGGATTGGGAGATTTTCAAAGGAGAATCCAGGATTCAATACAGGTCTAATTTACTAAAGCCGAAGCTCTTATTTTCACCAATATTTAAAAGGTGCACAATCTGTCAGTCCTACAACTCACTTGCGTAAAACTCTAAAACAGCACTTCGCAAACTTTAATGCACTTACAAGTCACCTAGGGATCTTGTCAAAACACAGATTCCTGGGCCCAATCCCTGCTGAATCCCAATCTGATTCAGTAGGTCTGGGGTGGGGCTGTGAACTGTGAAGCTGCATTTCTAATAAGCTCCCAGGTGACAGTGAAGCACACTTTGAGTGGCACTGCTCTGTAACATAGTACTCTTTTTATTTATTTTTATTTGTTTGAGACAGGGTCTCATCTGTCGAGAGTGAGCTATGATCACGCCCAGGCTGGAGTGCAGTGGCGCGATCATAGCTCACTGTAGCCTCCACCTCCTGGGCTCAAGTAATCCTCCTCACTCAGCCTCCCAAGTAGCTGGGACTACAGGTGCCTGTCACCACACTCTGCTAATTTTTTTATTTTTTATAGAGATGGGGTTTCACCATCTTGCCCAGGCTGGTCTCAAATTCTTGGGCTCCCAAAGCACTGGAATTACAGGTGTGAGCCACCACACCTGGCCTCATTCATAGCTTTTGGAGTGTAAACCAAAAGAAAAAATTTAACCTCCCATCCCCCCGCTCCCTGCCCAACCATTGGAATGGCCTTCTTCCTAGGCCAGGGCACTTTAAAATTTAACCTGAAAGACTGGTTCAGGCCATGATGAGAAGCAGGGATCCAACGTGCCTCATTATACCTCTCCAGTGTTAACATGAGCACAGGCCTTAGGTCGGATAAGAAACATTTACAATCTGTCCTCTCTGAAGCCTGCTACCTGAAGGCTTCATCTATCTACACAATAAGAACTTTGGTCTCAGGCCGGGCGCGGTGGCTCAAGCCTGTAATCCCAGCACTTTGGGAGGCCGAGACGGGCGGATCACGAGGTCACGAGATCGAGACCATCCTGGCTAACACGGTGAAACCCCATCTCTACTAAAAAATACAAAAATCTAGCCGGGCGAGGTGGCGGGCGCCTGTAGTCCCAGCTACTCCGGAGGCTGAGGCAGGAGAATGGCGGGAACCCGGGAGGCGGAGCTTGCAGTGAGCTGACATCCAGCCACTGCACTCCAGCCTGGGCGACAGAGGGAGACTCCGTCTCAAAAAAAAAAAAAAAAAAATCTCCTTTCTAGTGATCCCAGGTCTTTGGATAAATTCAACCAATTGTCAACTAGAACATTTTTCAATCTACCTATAACCCAGAAGCCACTCCCCCTCCTCCCCCTTGCTTCGAGTTGTCCTGCCTTTCTGAACTGAACCAATGTATTTCTTAAATATATTTGACTGAACTCTCACGTCTCCCTAAAATGTATTAATTCTACAATGGTCTTGCAATTTTTATGGTTTACTCAGTAGTAAGGCCAAAACAAAAGAATGTTGTGATATGTAACTAAAGCAATGCCTAAAGCTAAAGATTTCAAAGACTTGGGAAAGAACGAGAGAAATAATAATCATAAGCAAACTGACGTGTCAGTAATATAGTGAAACTTCTCTAATTTATCCCAGTGAAGTGGGCTGTCAATTCTTACTCAGTGACAAGTTCAATTTATGAAATAGTTTTAAAGAAAAGTAACAAATTAATCTGATGTAACTAATGACAAACAATGTCTATATGTTTAATAACTCTTTAACAGGTCAATAAGAGCTATTTGTAATTAACACTTTCATTTTCTGCCGGAAGCTCTGGATTTTATATGATGTGAGAGAAAAACCACCTCCCTTTCCAGGCCTCCGTTATTTACTTCTGTCACAGTTCCCACTGATGTGCCACATTCCTGCGGATGGCCTATGTGAAAACAAGTAGGCGAGAGAGCTAAGATTTCTCTGGATTGGTTTTCCCAAGAAGGTTATGAAGTTAATATACGGCCTAGAGTGAAATACCGTCATTTAAAAAAACTAGAAATGAACTCCTGTGTGCAGAGAAGAATAGGAAGATTAAGAAAGGGAAACAGGAGTAAGTTTTTATAATTTTGAGGAAATATCAGCTCTGCCACTTTCAACCTGAGGACCTTAGGCAACTTACATAACTCTTCTAAACCTCAGTTTCCTCATTTTAAAAATGAGAATAGGCCGGGCGCTGTAGCTCACACCTGTAATCCCAGTTCTTCGAAAGGCCAAGGCAGGTGGATCACTTGAGGCCAGGAGTTCGAGACCAGTCTGGACAACACGGTAAAGCCCCATCTCTACTAAAAATACAAAAATTAGCCAGGCACGGTGGTGTGCGCCTATAGTCCCAGCTACTCCGGAGGCTGAGGCACGAGAATTGCTTGAACCTGGGAGGTGGAGCTTGCAGTGAGCTGAGATCGTGCCACTGCACTCCAGTCTGGGCAACAGAGTGAGACTCTGTCTCAAAAAAAAAAAAAAAAGAATATTTAAAGAGAATAATTTAAGCGACAATCTCTTTGTAAACTATCAAGTGCTAAACAAGCATTAGCTGCCATTTCTAGGAGAGGCCTGCATTTCCCAAGTGGATATACATCCTAGAGAAGAAATGTGGTCTGGCCAGTGGGTCAGGATGTGTCTAGGAACATAACAGAATAAGGTTCTAGAGTCAGCTTGCTTGGGTTCAAGTTCTAGCTCAATCACTTAACAGCTCTGTGTGAGCTTGGGCAAATTACATAACCTCTCTGTGCCTACTGATTCAACTATAAAACGAGGCTAGGGATAGCACCAACCACACCAGGTTGACATAACGAATGAATGGGTTAATACACATCGTAGCAGCCACTGATCATTACTGTCCATTCTCCCTCTCTTTCCTTACTAATAAAATCCCAGTTTTGTTCTAGGTGGCAGTGTTCAGCCAACAAAACTTGATTTGCCAGGTTCCCTTGCAACTACGGGTAGTCACGTGACACAGTTCTAGCCATTGAGATATAAGCAGAAATCTACAGGCTGAGGCTTCCGGAAGAGCTATTTTCCCGATAAAAAGGAAAAGACTCAGCTGGCACAAGCCTCTTCTCTTTTGTCCTTCCCCCATTCTGCCTGGAACCAGGACACAATGCCTGGAGGAGGGTCAGCCATCCTGTGCACACTAGGAGGAAAGCCTCACACAGAGAACAGCGAAACCATGATGCAGGAGGGCGGGGCAAGCTTGAGACCTGGATGACAATGTGACACTGTGTATCTCCTGGCTTCGTATCATGTGGGAGGAAAACCACTCTGTGTTAAGCCCCTGCTGTTCCGTTTACCTTATTTCAGGCAGCCAAACACATTCTCTAACCAACACAACTGTAAAGCAGCTTGGTGCCTGGCTCATAGTATTTAATAAACGTTAGCTATTATTGTTATCATTAGGCCAGCATTCTGTTCCCTAACCATGTGGCTAGCAAATAGTCCCCTAACTTCCTTGTAACAGAAGCACAGTTTTCCTTTTTGAAATCACCCCCGCTCCCGGTTTTTAGCCATGTGATTTGCATGGGACTGGCGCAGCCCCCAACTCTAAGTGTGGGCCCTGGCTGACTTAAGCCAATTACCTGAATCCACTCCCCAAGCAACAGCAACTTTTCAGGAACAAGCACATAATTCAGGCCTCAGACGGCATATCCTCTTCTCCTGACAAAAAGGAGTGTTTGGGGTGGGCACATAGCTAAAGAAAGGTATTATGAGTCAATCTTGGGGTACCTGGAGAGAGTGCCGGGACAGACTCACTCATCTCCCCCTAGTGTGGTGCTCTGAGCAAGGCTGTCACCATGAGAAGAGCCAGTACAGGGGGTGAAAGTGATACATGGGGAAGGGCCGACCGAAAGGCAGGGAAATGGAGCCGGAGCCCTCCAACCTAAGTCTCTGGATCAAATCTTACCTTTGGAAGTTTCAAACCAGATTCGTTTGAAACTGGTTTTGCCCAGTTTGGGTTGGATCTTCTACCACAGGCAACTACAAGATTCTTTCTGATACTGTTAGATGAAAAAAAATAATAATTTTACTGTAAGGACTACATGTCTAAGGGGAACTTTCCAAATCCTGGTGTAGTGCATCTAGTCAATAAAATCTATAGTCCAGCACAATATAAGTTCACATCAAAATCACCTCTCTAAAAGAAAAAATGACAATAAGATTCACAATCCATTTTCAGTCGTGTGAATTAATTCAAATTTCTCTTCTGAAAGAAAAAAAAAAGTCAGTCAGTTGAAAGTGTTTTGTTTTTGCTCTTTTTGTAAACACGTCCAGGAGAGGTCCATTAAGAATAAATGTGTATCCAGGCTTTAGAAGAACACCGAGCCCAGAGGCAGACGCTGGAAATGTATGACTAATATTGAAATAATATTCACAGACA
Organism: Piliocolobus tephrosceles; assembly: GCF_002776525.5. Classification (NCBI taxonomy): domain Eukaryota; kingdom Metazoa; phylum Chordata; class Mammalia; order Primates; family Cercopithecidae; genus Piliocolobus; species Piliocolobus tephrosceles. Next base: position 4,839,416 of record NC_045456.1, read on the forward strand.
GTTGTCATGGCAGCCTGCTCCATCTGCACAAAATAGAACCCACTGCATCTTAACAGGATTTAGCAGAGGAAAACTGCTAGCCTGCAGATAGCCTCTAAATGAATTAAACAACCTACTAATTGGTTTTGCTTTTATTACTGTAGATGGCCTTAGGACTCTACCCTAAGTGTATCCAAAAGATCCCCAATTCTTGAAATCACTAGTAAAAATACACAATATGACTGGAGTTTAACACCTGTTCCACACTTGAAATCTTTCCTTCAGACTGCGCAGAAAGCTTAGAGGCAAGCCTTAATGCGTGCCCAGTTGAATCGATGTGGAAACAAATGAGTCAGTAAGTGTTGTGGAAGTCAAGGGAGTAACCCATTTCATTTCCATCACCAATTAGCACTGGCTGCTATCAGATGTTGCCTTTTCAATGGGGCTCTAGAGGAGTGGGCATTAGTAGTCAAATTGTTTTGTGTTCAGTTACCTAGTCGCAGGGGAGTGACTTTAGAAACTAGGCACATCTCTGCCGGGCGTGGTGGGTCACGCCTGTAATCCCAGCATTTTGGGAGGCCAAGGCAGACAGATCACCTGATGTCAGGAGTTCAAGACCAGCCTGGCCAGCATTGTGAAACTCCATCCCTACTAATAATACAAAAATTAGCAAGGCGTGGTGGCGGGTGCCTGTAATCCCAGTTACTTGGAAGGCTGAGGCAGGAGAATCGCTTGAACCCAGGAGGTGGAGGTTGCAGTGAGTCAAGATTGTGCCAGTGCACTCCAGCCTGGGCGAGAGAGTGAGACTCTGCCTCAAATTAAAAAAAGAAAAAAAAAAAGAGAGAGAGAGGGAAAGATACTAGGCACATCTCAAGATAAGTTCAGTAAGAGAGGGGGAGACAAAGCATTCTAAGCTGATCTGTTTCTCTCTCGAGTGGCCATCTCTAGGAAATGTAATCTCATTGAAAGCGATTGCGGGTGATTGTGAAGGTTATAGATAGCTGGTCTGGAGAGGTATACCATGTGAGGCCTTCTTTCCTATTAGACAGGTTTTTGCATATCACCCTGCCTACCCCTCATCAGCCTTCTCTTTTGTCAAGTTTCTTAAGAGAAAGGAGACCGGACCCAAATTCAGATCTAACAACATCCTACATTAGGAAAAACACATCAAGCCATTATCTTCCATTAACATCTTGGAACAAATAAGTCCTTTGGGTTAACTCATGTTCTTCAAACTTCTTGAGATGAGACCATGTCATATACTTTTTTAAAAAAAGCTCCTGCGCTACCCAACACTGTGTTCCCAGACATATTGCAGGCATGTGATAATGAACAACTTCCATCAAGGGACTGGAACACAGGGCAAGCCCTCGGTAGCTGGGGGGCAAATTAAAGACATTGTCAAAATGGTACAGGAGAGAGCTACGGGTGAGCAACATGGAAAGGTTCAATCAGTAGGATCTGTATTTTTCCTCATGTAACTGAAACTTCTACTAAACAGTAGCATTAAAAATGAGGGATTTTATTATTCATTTCACAAGGAATCTGGAGTAGGGAATCTGGGGCTGGGACCCAGGCGCCTTCCTTCTTTGAGCCAAGCCATGCAGCTTTCTTCTTCCCAATTGTCAACTCATGGGTGCAAAATGGTGATCACAACAGAAAGTGATGCCCTCCTTCTAGCACCACATTCACATTCCAGGCAGAAAGAGATGAACTATGGGCAAAGAGGGGGATGCCAAATGGGTCTACCTCCTTTCAAGGAAATGAAGCTGTTTTAGCCAGACACATCACCAAAGCAAACAGAATCAGGCACGATAGTGCAGAGGCTAAGCACAGCCCATGGAGCCAGATGGTCTGAGCTTAGAACCTTGCTTCTTTATGTCACTGTGTGACTTGGTCAAGTTACCAACTTACTTCGTGCCTCGATTTTCTCACCCGCAAACTATAGTAGTACAGGGTTCTCGTGAGGATTAAATGAGTTAATAGGAGTGAAGCACTTAGAATAGTCGTTAATACACAGCAAGCACTGTACAACTGTGTGTTCTTCTTACTTTTCTCATTGAGGAAAAGAGGAATGAATATTGGATAAGCAACTAGCAGTATCTGCCACAGATGTGTTGCCCACTGTATAACTGTACCTGGCCTGGTTACTGCGCCACACGTGAGCAAACGCCCTGCTGTACATGAGAACTACTGGCTCCCCAGGAGACAAGGAAATCACAACCCTACTGATATGGTTTGGCTGTGCTGCAACCAAAATCTCATCTTGAGTTGTAGCTCCCACAATTCCCACATGTCGTGGGAGAGACCCGGAGGGGAGGCAATTGAATAATGGGGCAGGTCTTTCCCATGCTGTTCTCATAAGAGTGAATAAGTCTCATGAGATCTGATGGTTTTGGCTTCCCCTTTTGCTTGGTTCTCGTATCTCTCTTGCCTACGACCATGTAAGACGTCCCTTTGCTCCTCCTTCATCCTCTGCCATGATTGTGAGGCCTCCTCAGCCATTGGAACTGTGGGTCCACTAAACCTCTTTCCTTTATAAATTACCCAGTCTGGGGCTTGTCTTTATTAGCAGCGTGAGAACAGACTAATACACCTACTCTACCAGAAGCGGCCATTCCCATGACTGTCAGCCTCATCCCCACTTACTGGGGACTGAGAACAACCAAAACTTTCAGGCATCTGAGCCAGGGCACCACTGTTAGCCACTGTGCCAAGGCTCGTCCATTTTAGACATAGATCATTAGGACTCTTTCCATTGCAAGTGTCAGTAAGCCCATTCCAGCTGGCTTAAGCAAAGCTGGGAATGGATTCCTCAAATAACTGAAGAGTCAATGGTATATGCATGACTGGGGCCGGGAGGTAAGTGACCGCACCCAGCTGCTCTAGTGCTCAGCTGGGATCCCTTGGTGTCAGCTCTATCCTCAGGTCTCCAGCAGGTCGTGGATGTCTTTCATGCTTCTTGGTCATTCACTGACTTCTGAACCTCCTCCCTATGTCTTGGTAATTTCTCCCATTTGACTCCTAACTCCCCAAAGCAGAAACAAGAAATTTGTTTTTCCAGTCTCTTTGACAGCAAGAGCACAGGCAGGTAAACTAAGCTCTGCCAGCGACTTCAATCCAGAAGAGGGTAACCTGAAGACGTGGAGGGCCCCCAAAGGCCACCTTCTGCCAAGGTTAATGGCAGAGGTGTCCAGTTTCCAGAGACAGCAGTGGTCAAGATTCTGGGCTCCAACACTGGTTTGAGTTACTAAATTTGTACTCAGAGGAGGCAGCAGTGTGCACCTGCGCTGGTACAGTCCTTCAGGGAGATGTGGACATCATTCCTGGTTTTGGAGTCACTGAGGCCTTCTTGGAGATCCTGTGAGCCACCTGGTGTCCTTTAATAAACTCCTTCTCCTCTTAAACTAGTGGGAGCATTGAAGCCGCTTAGGTGGTGTTATGCTTTCGTAACAACCCCAAACGTTAGTGGCTTACAATGACAAAGGTTTATTTGGCACTCCAGTTCCGCAGCCAGTGCAGATGGGCTGTGGTTCTGTAACATGGAGCCTTCCCTCTGAAACTCAGGTCAACCTGTCTCTGGAGCATTGCTGTTCTTCTTGTAGCAAAGGGGAAGGACAGAAGCAGCCACCACACTGGCTCTTACACTTTTGCTTGGAAGTGATACACATCACTTCTGCTCACATTCAACTGGGCAAAGCAAGTCACCTGGGCAAGTCTATCAGGGGGGCCATGGTGTCAAAATCCTACATGGGGAAGAGAAGTGAATATTCTGAACAAGAGGGTTCTGTTGTATGCAACCAAGAGCCCTAATATAATGCAATAGTAAGATGGCAGCAGAACTGCCAGCCTCTAGATCATCTCACATTCAAGTCCAGGATGAATTAGGAAACGTCTCTGCTCAAGAAGTCAAGCAAAAGCCCAGGATTAGCTCTAACTGGAACTCATTGCCCTGGCTTGAGTCACCCTCAACACTGACACATTGTTTTCAAGACACATTCACTGTTCACTGAGCACTTACTCATACGCTGGAAACTATTTAGACTCTGTGTAATACAGCAGAGGACGAAGCCAAATCCATGCCCTCATGGAACTTTCATTCCAGTCGAGGATGGTGGGGACAGACAATCGACAAAATTAATTAGTAAATATGTAGAAATTTAGTGCTGCAGGCCAGACGCGGTGGCCCACGCCTGTAATCCCAGCACTTTGGGAGGACGTGGAGGGCAGACCACGAGGTCGAGAGATGGAGACCATCCTGACCAACATGGTGAAACCCAGTCTCTATTAAAAATATAAAAATTAGCTGGGCATGGGGCAGGTGCCTGTAGTCCCAGCTACTCAGGAGGCCGAGGCAGGAGAATTGCTTGAACCCAGGAGGCAGAGGCTGCAGTGAGCTGAGATCACACCATTGCACTCCAGCCTGGGCGACAGAGATGCTGTCTAAAAAAAAAAGAAAGAAAGAAAAAGAAAAAAAAAGAAAAGAAATGTAGTGCTGCAGAGAAAAATAAGCAGGAAGGTGGGGGTAGTGAGTCTCTAGCATGAATGGAAAAGAATAATAGCAATTTTCAGTAGGTAGTCAGGAAAGGCCTCACTGAGAAGACATTTGGATATGACCCGAGCAAGGTGGGAGAACAAGCAACAGCGTGATTTAAGGAAAAACTATTCAAGGCTGAGAGCAGCAGCAGCAAAGGCCCCGAGGCAGGAGAGGCCTAGTGTAACCGAAGGGTAGCAAGCAGGCCGGTGTGGCTGGAGTGGAGTCAAAGCAAAGGCAAAGTCATAGGATTTTTGTTTTTGTTTTTGAGACAGGGTCTTGCTCTGTGACCCAGGCTGGGGGGCAACGGCACAGTAACGGCTCACTGTAACCTCCACCTCCCAGGCTCAAGCGGTCCTCCCATCTCAGCCTCCCAAGTAGGTGGGATTACAGGTGCATGCCACCATACCTGGCTAATTTTTGTATTTTTAGTAGAGATGGGATTTCATCATGCCGGCCAGGCTGGTCTCAAACTCCTGGCCTCAAGTGTCTGCCCACCTCGGCCTCCAAAGTGCTAGGATTACCAGCATGAGCAACCATGCTTGGCCAGCAAGAGGATTTATAATCAGAGAGGTACAAGCCTTGTAGGCCACTGTAAGGCTTCAGCTTTTCTAGCTGAGGTAGGGAGCCATTGAAGGGTTTTGCACAGAGTGATGAGACCTAATTTAGATCTTGAAAGGACCACTCTGGCTACTGTGTGGAGAATAGTCTGTAGAGAGGAAAGGGCAGAAGCTAGAAGGCCAAGATCTGAGGCTACTGGCTATGATCCAGGCAAAATGTGATGGTGGCTTTGATTAGAGTATAGCTGGGGAGATGACAGAAAGCTAGAAGATTCTAGATAGATCACTTGCTAGTAAGATTACGTTGGGGGTGTGAGAAAAAGAAGAATCAAGTATGATTCTTAGTTTTAGGCCTAAATAACTGGAAAGATGAAGTTGTCATTATCTGAGATAAAGAAGACAGAGGCCAGGCGTGGTGGCTCATGCCTGTAATCCCAACATTTGGAGAGACCGAGATGGGTGAATCACTTGAGGCCAGGAGTTCGAGAACAGCCTGGCCAAAATGGCAAAATTCCATCTCTACTAAAAGTACAGAAAAAAAATTAGCCGGATGTGGTAGCACACGCCTGTGATCCCAACTACTCGGGAGGCTGAGGCACGAGAATTGTTTGAACCCAGGAGGCGGAGGTTGCAATGAGCTGAGATGGCGCCACTGTACTCCAGCCTGGGCGACAGAGGAAAACTGTTTCCGAAAAAGAAAAAACATACCAAGAGAGGAGTAGATTTGGGGGGAAAAATCAGGAGCGTGGGCACAGACATGTGAGATGCTTAACAGACATCTAAATGGAGATGTTGAACATGTAGGTCTGGAGTTTGGGAGAAAAGTCTAGACTAGAGATACACACTTGCAATCTTCTAGGTTCTCAATGGTATTAAAAGCCATTAGATTCAATGAGGTCGCTGGGGTGGTGAGAATGAATAGAGAAGTCCAAGCACCAAGACCTCTGAGGTACGGCTGTGTTTAAAGGTCAAAGAGATGAGGCTCTAGCAAAGGTAACCAACAGGGATTATGCAGTGAGAGGAAATAAACATCGCCAAAGGGCGGCATCCTAAATGCCTAGGGGAGAGTACCTCAAAACTGGAGTGATGGGTTGTTGTCAATGCCGCTGGTACATCAAATCCGATGAAAAGAAAGAGCTATTCTGTGTAGCAATGTGGAAGTCACTGGATCAGAGGAATTTTGGTGGAGTGCTAGAACAAGTCCCAAGGGCGGGAACAGAAGAGAGAGCACCAAAAACCAATCTAAGAATTGTGTTATAAAGGAGAGCAGAGAAACGGAAGTGGCACAGGTGGAAGTAGAATTAAGAGACCTTTATCCTGTTTTTTTGCTTTTGTTTTCGTTTTTGAGATAGGGTCTCACTCTGTCAACCAGGCTAGAGTGCAGTGATGCAATCTGGGCTTGTTGCAGCCTTGACCTCCCCAGGCTCAAGGGATCCTCCCCGCCTCAGTCCTCCAGAGTAGCTGGGACTACAGGTGTGCACCACCACGCCTGGCTAATTTTTTGTATTTTTTTTAATAGAGTTGCGGTTTTGCCATGTTGGCCAGCCTGGTCTTGAACTCCTGAGCTCAAGCAATCCGCCCACCTCAGCTTCCCAAAGTGCTGGGATTACAAGTGTGAGCTATTGCACCCGGCTTTTTTTTTTTTTTTTTTTTGACAGGTTCTCAGTCTATCACCCAGGCTGGAGTGCAGTGGTGCAATCATGGCTCACAATAGCCTCGACCTCCTGAGCTCAAGGGATCCTTCCCACCTCACTCCCCCAGAGTAGCTGGTACCACAGGATGTTTGGCAGTGCCCCGGCCTCTCCCTACTGGGTGCCTATAGTACCCCTCTCCCAGTCATAACCAATAAAAGTGTTTCCAGATATTGCCAAATAACTCCCAAGATTTTGTACCCCAGGAGACATTTTGGGTCATCACAACTGGGTGGTGGGGGAGGATGTGTGCCACAGGCATCTAGCGAATAGAGGCCAGGGATGCTGCAAAACATCCTACAATACACAGGACAGCCCCTACCATACAGTTAGCCAGTCCCAACTCATTCTGATCCTGAGGAAGCGCATGAGAGCAGACGGTGGCTGGCAGGGGACTTGCAGAAGTTCTCTTCTGATTGCTTCCATTTGTTCACCGCAATAGGAAGCTAGGTCATCAGCTGTAACCGAGATTGGGGTTGGGGGTACAGGAGGTTTACGGAGACAAGACATGAAACTGTCCTTTAGGAGAAGTGGACACATATTCTGGACTGCAGAAAGGGCTCACTTGAGCTAAGCAGTCATGAGTTCAGTGTGAAACCAGTCAGCTTGGATGTGTTCTTCTTGGGCCGTGTTCAGGGGCAGGGTAGGGAGATAGTCAGATGTGAGAGACTGTGGTTTTACCAACAAGCACAAGGAAGAAATGAAAGGGCAAACAAGCAAGTGATAAAAATGACCACAGAATTTAAGCTGGGTGGGGCTGGGAGCGGTGGCTTACGCCTGTAATCCCAGCACTTCGGGAGGCCGAGGCGGGCGGATCACTTGAGGCCAGGAGTTCGAGATCAACCTGGCCAACAGGGTGAAACCCCATTTCTACTAGAATACAAAAAGTAGGCCGGGTATGGTGGAGGGTGCCTGTAATCCCAGCTACTTGGGTGGCTGAGGCAGGAGAATCACTTGAACGGGAGGCAGAGGTTGCAGTGAGCTGAGATCGCGCCACTGCACTCCAGCCTGGGTGACAGAGCGAGACTCAGTCTCAAAAAAAAAAAAGAAAAGATTGTGATGACACGTTGTGAGGGGCGGTGGGGAGAACAGAACATAGTTTCCTTCCTGGAATGGAGAAAAGGAACAAGAGTTTTTCATCAAAGGCAGATACCTGTGTTGCATGCAACAGAGTGACACCAGCTTCTTTTCTACACGGAGGTTAAGTGTGGGAACTTGGCAAACATACCTTTAGAGCCAGGGGCAGACAGAAAAATCGGGATGTGGGGGGCTGGAGAGCAACGCATTTCCTAGAGACACCATCCAAAACACAACCAGTGGGTGTAATTTTAGGGCCAATTCTTGGCGATCTTGTTTTTGACTGCTAGGGGTTTGGAAACAGGTGGGAAACACTTATTATCAGGCTTCCCAGGAGTCCTGAGTGGGAAACGTGGAGCTCTCACGAATGCATCCTCTGGCTGGTGGCTGGCCACTCTGGTCATCTCGTGGCCCACAATCTAGGCATCAAGCGCTCCAGAGGCCTCTGAAAATGTCTCACCAAAAAAGCAGACTAGAAGGGGGCCCATGATGAACATGACAGGGAGCTAACTGAAGACATCGGGAAGCAGGTACTAGAAAAACCCACGCCACTAGCTAGCCTGCCTCTATTTCTGGGGGGGGAAATTACATGGCAGATAACTGCCTCCGTTTTCCCACCTGGAAGATGGGCATAACATTAAGACCCAGAGGTGAAAGTGGACGTGTTTAGTCCAACCCTTGTATTTCACAAAGGAGACGGAGATCGGAGGTGAACAGACTAGCTCGAGTACCCAGCTCATAAATGGCCAAATCAAGACGAACATCCAGATCGTGACCCCCACATTAGTGTTCCCTGCACCCACCTGGTTTCTTCCAGAGGCCTTCCCAGGAAGACAGGAGTTGGCTGAAGGGAGTTCCTGCCATAAAATCAGTATCACTTTATCAACCTACCGACCTCAGCGGAAGATCTAGCAAAAAGGACAGCTGCTGCCTGCAGACAAAGTTCACCTGGGCGCTTGAAGATGCGCCCCCCCCCCCTCCCCCACCCCCGCCAAATGATTACAGGTGTGTTTTCAAGCTTGAGGATGGTAAGCAATCCTAGGGTGGTGACGAAGATCCATCTGGAAGCCCTGAAGAAGGCAAATGACACACGATGAAAAACAAGAAGCACCCTTTGTGATGGAGGGTACCAGCCCCTTACCCAGACTACAGTCCTGCCACCAAGTCAGGGACTCCGCGCCGGGTTGAATACTCCGCTGTTACCGTGTGAAATTCTCAAGAAATTAACAACAAGGTGCCTGGCATCTTCATTTTGCGCTGGGCCCCTCAATCACGTGGCCAGGGCCGCTGCCTCCCTGGAAGCCATAGAGGGGTGGCCCGTCTACACCTCTTCGTCCCCCCATCCCTGCAGCCCTAGACCAAGGGGACCTAACGGAAGCCCTGTCATTTGCACCTCCCTAGGCCTGGCCTCTGGAGGGGAAGAAGGCTGCGGGAAGGGGCAGGGGAGCGGGAAGAGGTCCACACCCTCGGGCAAAGGGCCCGCTAACCAGCGGCCTTTTCCAACCCCGGCAAGCCAGGCGCCAAAGCAAAAGTGCGCCCCGGCCCACCCCCATCCCCTGCGCTGCCTGACTTGGTTCCAAGGGTTGCCCCTGTCCTCCTTGCCCCAGAAGCGAGGCCTTCCACGCCGCCTTCTGACTTCCGACGGGCAAGTGGGCCGGGAGGCCGAGGATCAGTTTGCTGGTAGGGGAAATGGGAAAGCGCGGGACCCTCGCGGGCGGAGGAAGCTGCCGGGGGTGCAGGGCCCGAGCAGGGTGCACTTCCGGCCGTCGAGCCGCCCCGCCGGCACCTCGACTGAGGGAAAGTTTGGGGACAGGTGATAGCGGGGAGGTGCTCTCGGCTGGGGCCCCGGCCTCGCCCTGGTCCCAGGGGCCGCGACTCTGGCGGACAGGGATGACGCGCCGCCCAAACGCCGGACCCAGCGACCCAGAGCCGCCGCAAACCCCGCGCCTCGGGGGCAGGATCACGGTGAAGGGGCGGGGCTCCGGCGGAGGCGGGAGCTGGCACTGCTATGAGTCTATGAATAAAGACTCAACGAGCTGTTTCCATGTAGCGGTTCCATAGTGTAGTGGTTATCACGTCTGCTTTACACGCAGAAGGTCCTGGGTTCGAGCCCCAGTGGAACCATAGTCGCAAGGTGACTCTTTTTGCCTCCTAATCCTCCAGGAGTTTGGTGTGTTTGGGTTTTTCAAAAAAAAAAAAAAAAAAAAAAGGGTTTCGGTTACACAAACAAAAACGCGACCACAAAGTGTTTTTCTTTGTCCTTTTCTTCTTTTTAAAATTTTTGGCATGTTTTTCTCGCAGAAGTGAAATAACAGATACCCTCTCCTATCCCACAAGGTCGCTGCCGCCATCGTCTGACATGAGAAATAGTGGAGGGCAGGGGCCAGGCGAAGTCCTAGACCCAATCCGGCGCCCCCGATCCGGCCGGGCCCTACCCCACCTCTCCTCCCAGTACGCCTCGGAAAATCGGGCGCTTGGGGGAATGCACCTGGCTGCCTTTGCCTGCAAGTCAGCAAGGGCCGGCCACCCAACCTCCAACTAAAATGTGGCAGGCAATACAGCAGCGCTTTGACTGCAGCTGAATTATTAAAGGTCGATCATTATTATGACTCTGATTAAAAGTTCTATTTTTCATTAAACTCTGATGTACAGAGCAAGAAAAAAAAAAACCCCACAGTCCTTTATAATGCAGCAGTAGAATTTGTGAAATAGAGTTCATACACAGTATAAAATAAATGTCAGGCTTGTAGACATTCAATAAATACTGGCTGAATGAGCAAACGTTTCTCTAGTTTCTTTCTGTTCCTCTTTACTATTTCATAACAGTTTCGTTTGGGGAGTTTATTATTTGTTTAAATATTGGCTTTTTTTATCTTTGACAAGAGGAATGAGGGTGTGGGCCATGGTGAGATGGCGGTAGCAATAAAATAAAATGAGAAAGGTCACTCAGTATTTTTCTCTGCATTTTTTCAACCTAGTTGTGCATCCTTAACAGTGTA
>NC_045456.1:4850355-4864171 GCF_002776525.5 Piliocolobus tephrosceles
TTTTCCTAACTTATTATAACTCTTTCCCTGTTATTACAATCACCTCAACTTAATTCTTTTTTTAAACCACCTTAACCATTTTGTTTGTTTGTTTTCTTTTTTTTATTTTTTGAGACAGAGTCTCGCTCTGTCGCCCAGGCTGGATGGAGTGCAGTGGCGTGATCTCGGCTCACTGCAAGCTCCGCCTCCCGGGTTCACGCCATTCTCCTGCCTCTGCCTCCCGAGTAGCTGGGACTACAGGTGCCCGCCACCTCGCCTGGCTAATTTTTTTTTGTATTTTTAGTAGAGACGGGGTTTCACCATGTTAGCCAGGATGGTCTCGATCTCCTGACCTCGTGATCCGCCCGCCTTGGCCTCCCAAAGTGCTGGAATTACAGGCATGAGCCACTGCGCCTGGCCTTTTTTCTTTTTTTTTTTTTTTTTAGGCCGGGGCTGGCTCTGTCACCCAGGCTGGAGTGCAGTGGTGCCATCTCGGCTTACTGCAACCTCAGCCTCCTGGGTTCAAGCGATTCTCCTGCCTCAGCCTCCCAAGTAGCTGGGATTACAGGTGCACGCCACCATGCCCAGCTAATTTTTGTATTTTTGGTAGAGACGAGGTATTACCATGTTGCCCAGGCTGGTCTCGAACTCCTGACCTCAAGTGATCTGCTTGCCTTGGCCTCCCAAAGTGCTGGGATTACAGGTGTGAGCCACCACCTCCAGCCCACCTTAATCATTTTTAAGTGTACAGTTCAGTAGTGTTAAGTATATTCACACTGTTGTGAAACAGATCTCCGGAACTTTTTCATCTTGCAAAACTCAAACTCTATACCTGTTAAACAACTGCCCTTTTCCTCCCATCAACTTTATTCTGAATGATGATGTAAAAATAATAGCTAATTATGTCTTGCACTGTGCTAAGTATTTTGTATATATGATCTCTTGTAAGCCTCAAAATAACTCTAGAAAGTAGGCATTATTATCTCATCTTACAGATGAGAAAATTTAGGCACAGAGATGTTAATAACTTGCCCTGAGGCCACAATGTAACAAGTGCTAGTGCTGCGATTTGGCAGCCAGTCTGGGTTGGCAGTCTGTGCTCTTAACCCTACCAGGCTGCACTCATCTCCTGATTTACTTAACCAGCTCCCTAACCTTGGCCATTTAGATTGTTTCCAATTTGTTGTCGTTAAAAGTAACACAGCAATGTACAGCTTTGTGTAACTGTCCTCCCACCACCACGAAATTTAGCATTTTCCTGGGTGAGTAGGTGTGCACATGATGCCTAGTTGCTTTCAAAGAGGGGAATCCATGACATTTTAAAACAATTCGAGAATGTTAGTGCTTACGTGGCAGGAAATTGTTCAAGGTCACCCCCTAGAAGATGATGGCGAAGAAACGACGAAGACCTGAGACTTCTGGGTGTAGTTCCTCTCTCCCTCCATTGCTTCCCTTACATTAAGATAGAATGAAAACAGTATGGGCTGGGCGCAGTGGCTCATGCCTGTAATCCCAGCACTTTGGGAGGTCCAAACCCCATCTCTACTAAAAATACAAAAAAATAGCTGGGCGTGGTGGCGGACGCCTGTAATCCCAGCTACTCGGGAGGCTGAGGCAGGAGACTAGATTGAACCCGGGAGGCAGAGGTTGCAGTGAGCTGAGATGGCGCCATTGCACTCCATCCTGGGTGACAAGAGCGAAACTCCATCAAAAACAAAAACAGAAACAAAGAACGAAAAGTATCTTCCTCGCAAACTGAATCTCAGTTGATGCAAGTATCTTCCATGAAACTTCCTTGTTGAGGCAGGTAACTCTGTGGGTTAACTTGATGGGGCTCAGCCGAAGACCTAAGAACTAAATGGATTAAGATGCTTAATGAGGCCAGGGCTCAACTTAATCCCCTGCTCCTGGGCCAGCTCTCCAGTTCAGTAAGGTAGAGCTTCGGCCGAGGACGAGGGGAAGATGTCACGCAAGATAGAAGGCTTTTTGCTATTACTTCTTTTTGGCTATGAAGGTATGTGCTATTCAACCATTGACATTCATTGCATGCTTAATATATAATTTAATTAATATCATTGATAAATAGGAATATAACCTGAATAATATCAATATTATTAATTAGCAACACATGTTAATTAACATGTGTTATTAATGAACAACAGTTGTCTTTATGTGGATGGCTTTCCAGTTCTGTGAGGAGCCTTCTAAAGTTCAAAGGATGCTTAAAATCCAGCAGAAAAAAGGATGGGTTTCAGAAATCTATAAAATAGCCATAAGTTGCAATAATTAATGAGAAATTATGGCATATTCTAGAAAACTTTTAGGAGTCAAAGTTGGAGTGATTGCAGAATTGAATATTCCAAACCGGAATGCTATTGACGGTGGAGGAGGATGCTATTAATAATTCTGCTGGGACAACAGGTGTAACCCAGGACCATCCAGGGCAGATCAGGACGTAAGGTCACCCTAGTTTAAATATGGATTAATGGAACATGCCCAGTACCACTGGCATCTAATAAAAAACATAATCCAACTGAGAGTCAGGAAACCCCAGAGACTCAATACACTCACTCATTTTAAAATTTCTAAATATGACCCTAGCAGAAGTGATATGCCTCAATTAGGAAAAAATAAGGGCAAATCTCTAAAATGTCATCCAGTTCCAATTCCCTCTCAATCTTTGAAATAATATTCTTTCATGCCTCTCTCAATTCTCAAGTACCCATCTGCTCAGAATTTCTCCTCAGGTTCATCCAGACGATCGAAATTGGTTGACTGTCTTCTTTGTGGACATCGTGTATTTGTGTGTGTTACAGAAAATAAATTAAAAAGCAGGGAGAAGGAGGTCTCTGTGCTCTGCAAATGACCTGGTAGAAAGACGCAGCGAAACTCACACGAGCAGGGAATCAGAATTCTTGGTTTCACGGCTCACTGCAGCCTCAACCTCCCAGGCTCAAGCCATCCTCCTGCCTCAGCCTCCCTAGTAGCTGGGACTATAGGCACGCACCACCACATCCGGCTAATTTATTGTATTTCTTTTTTTTTCTTTTTTTTTGAGACGGAGTCTCGCTCTGTCGCCCAGACTGGAGTGCAGTGGCCAGATCTCAGCTCACTGCAAGCTCCGCCTCCTGGGTTCAGGCCATTCTCCTGCCTCAGCCTTCCGAGTAGCTGGGACTACAGGCACCCGCCACCTCGCCCGGCTAGTTTTTTGTATTTTTTAGTAGAGACGGGGTTTCACTGTGTTAGGCAGGATGGTCTCGATTTCCTGACCTCGTGATCCGCCCATCTCGGCCTCCCAAAGTGCTGGAATTACAGGCTTGAGCCACCGCGCCCGGCCAATTTATTGTATTTCTTGTAGAGAGGGGTTTTCACCATGTTTCCCAGGCGATGACTTTTGTTACTTAGTCACATTTCTCCGTATTTGGAAAGACTGGTGACGATATAATTTCAAGGTCATTCTGCAAACCCCAAGGTATATTTCTAAGTAGGGATCATGTAAACCAGTTGTCTGTTAGGATTTTTTTCCCTTGCAATTAATAGTCTGCAACTTGTCCCAGTAACTCTACTTTAAGACGCTTTGGGGTTTTGTTGTTTTTCCTGTACTCCTTGCCCCTCCTCTTTCCCCAGCAAGAAAATCTAAGCAGACTCTTTCAAGGCTTAGATCCAAATACTCCTGGTTCTCAGACACCCCCAGGGCTCACTCTGATTTCTCTTCTTTGTGATTGGCATGGAGATTCATTTATTCATTCCTTGGTCCCTTCGCTTAAGAGCTCATCCCTGAGTATCTAATAGGGAGCAAACATTGTGTAAGAACTTGACATGCAGCCAGGCACGGTGCCTCATGCCTGTAATCCCAGCACTTTGGGAGGCTGAGACGGGCGGATCACCTGAGGTCAGGAGTTTGAGACCAGCCTGCCCAACCTGGTGAAACCCCGTCTCTACAAAAATACAAAAAGCATCCGGGCATGACGGCAGGTGCCTGTAATCCCAGCTACTTGGGAGGCTGAAGCAGGAGAATCGTTTGATTGCCGGAGAGGGAGGTTGCAGTGAGCTGAGATCATGCCATTGCACTCCAGCCTGGGCGACTAAGAGAGACTCCGTCTCAAAAAAAAAAAAAAAAAAGGACTTGACATGCACGGCAGATCCTTGTGGCTTCCACAGTGCTCAGTCCAACAACCCTGTTCTGTGAATTCCCCATCCCTGCCATGGGAAGAAGTCCTAGAAATGTTTACCAAAGCATTTTACAATTAGACCTGCCCAGTTAGTGGATATCAGCAATAAAAGACAGACTGTCAGGAGGCATGAAGGATAGCACTCTTTCATGTTCTAGAGTTTACCAATCTTTGGGCATGGCTGGGGAGCTCCAGAAATGTCCATGAAGAGTAGAGAACATCGTCTCTCCAGGTGGCATGCAACGTGGGCAGGGGGAAGGTTTGGGGAGCTTAAATTATCTTACCCGCCTAACGCAGACCTTTAACACCGCTTGGAAGGAAAGCAGCCAGCCAAAAATAGCCAATGTGGCTTGGCAACCTACTGTGTGCCCTACCCTGGGCCAGAGGGATGCTCCAGGGGACAGAGGACACAATCGCTGCACTTAATCAGCATATTATCCAGATGGAGATGCATAAGGCCCACAGACATGGGAAAGATGCATCCCATTGCGCAGCTGGGAACCTGAAGACAAAGGCTCTTTGTCCAATTCACCATCCGCTGCTTCTGTCCATCGATGGCGGTGTTCCTCATTACAGTGAAGTAAGGTAAAGAAATTGCCTTCACTTAGGCGTTAGATGAAGGTTCATTTCGGAGAGCACACAGCATCATAGTAAGGCATTTCCTATGTCTTTCTTTCTTTCTTTTTTTTTTTTTTTTGAGAATTTTGCTCTTGTTGTCCAGGCTGGAGTGTAATGGCGTGATCTTGGCTCACTGCAACCTCCGTCTCCCAGGTTCAAGAGATTCTCCTGCCTCAGCCTTCCGAGTAGCTGGGATTACAGGCGTGTGCCACTACACCCGGCTAATTTTTGTAATTTTAGTAGAGACGGGGTTTCTCCGTGTTGGCCAAACTGGTCTCGAACTCCCGACCTCAGGTGATCTGCCTGCCTCAGCCTCCCAAAGTGCTGGGATTACAGGCGTGAACCACTGTGCCCGGCTTCCTATGTCTTATAATTGAGTCAGGCTTCTATTTCTCTTACAACACACATATTGGATTCAATGCCAGTAATGATTTTTAGAACATCCATCGTATTAAAATATCTTACTTCATTACTTGGTCATGTTTATTATATAAAAACAAAAAAAGCCCTTCAGCCTCAAATTATAGGTGACTGTGTTACCATCAGGGATTGCAGGGTTTTGTTTTAAAAGCAGCTTTATTGAGATGTAATTCATATACTCTTAAATTCACCCATTCAAAGTCTATTGTTCGATCGTTTTGAGTATATTTACCGATTTGTGGAGCACATAATCTAATTTTAGAACATTTTCATCACCCAAACATTAAGCCCTCACTCCCCATTCTCCCTGCCTCCCCCCTCCCCCAGCCCCTGGGCAACCACAAATCGGCTTTCTGTCTCTAAAGATTTGCCAGTTCTGGACAGTTCATTTAAATGGAGTCATACAGCATGTGGTCTTTTGTCTTTCGCTTAGCATATGTCATTGAGGTTCATCTGTGTTTGAAGCATGTGCAGATAACAGATTTACCCATGAATATGCCTGTCGCCTAAAATAGTAACACTTTCACACTAGAAGCAATTTCCTTCTTTCTCTTTCACGAGGGACGTTATTGCAGCCTGCTGCGCGCGTTCCTCCTGTTTCTCAAGTAGATTGGAAGCTGGTTACAGACCATTTTTAATCATTCATAATTTTATGCTTTTCTCCTCGGCTTCATCTGTTTCCATGGGAAGGAATGCTCTGTAGCTGGTGATACCCAATCCAAGAGACTAAACTAGGTTTTCCTGTGTGTATCTAAAGCGCGCCTTTCCTCATGGGTTGCAAGGTACATTTCAAGAAATAGACATGCCTTGAAATTTCCTGCTGTGGCAACAACGGTTTCCCCAGCAGAGTGGCCCTTTTGGATCAAGGGGCAGAATGAGCCCATATTGCATAAATCTAAGCCCATATTGCATAAATCTAAGATTGGTGACTGGCAGATGTCTCATGTAACGTGCGGTGGAATCACAGAAGTCATCTAAACAGGGAGAAAAATATGCAACCACATAATCGAAATCTTTCACTATTTTTCCTTTAGAGGCTGAGGTTTTTCTCTTGTTCTCCTTCCAACAGTGCTAGTTTCTGATATGATACTATTAGGTTGGTGCAAAACTAATTGCGGTGCTTGCCATCACAATATGTTGTCGTCAAAAATGCTTTTGTTCTCCAGTTTGTTGGTGATTAAATCATTGTGCGGGACTACCGCAGCCATGTTGCTTCTCCTTTGGTGACAGCTTTTTCTATAAAACGCCTGTCGTTCCTTCTTTCTCTGCTTATTTCCATAAGAATCTGGTACCTCAGAACCCCAGGCTGTCTACAGACAAATGCTTTCTGGGGGAGGGGAGTCTGGGAGGAAAGAAACACAAGACATTGGTCCAAAATTTGATTGCGCCCAGGAGTTGGCTCTGAGAGCAGGCCTCTCTTCCTTGGACTCTAGCTTTGCTCAGTGACAGCTCAACAGACCAGACCCTCTTCAGTGACAGACATGGCCTTTGAGCCAAGTGGATTTGGTTGTGAAAGCCACACTGTCAGTGACTAACAACCCTCGCCTTTGGTCTCCCAAAAAGAGGAGCTGGCACCTTTTTTTTTCTTTTTTTTGAGACAGAGTCTCGCTCTGTTGCCCAGGGTGGAGTGCAGTGGCGTGATCTTGGCTCACTGCAACCTTCCACCCCCCAGGTTCAAGCGATTCTCCAGCCTCAGCCTCCCAAGTGGCTGGGATGACAGGCACGCACCACCACGCCCAGCTAATTTTTGTATTTTTTGTAGAGACAAGGTTTTGCCACGTTGGCCAGGCTGGTCTTGAACTCCTGACCTCAAGTGATCCGCCTGCCTCAGTCTCCCAAAGTGCTGGGATTATAGGCGTGAGCCACTGGCCTGGCACAATTGATGTTGGCCTAACTGACAGGGCCCTTCAGAAACTGCCTCGCAGCCAGTCCCAGCTTCTCTTGAGGGTGGGGATGGGACAGAGCATCTTCTGGACTAGCAGCCCCCAATCAACTGGACTCTAATTGCCGATTTCCTTTGCATTTCTTGATGAACAGCTACAGGCCTGAGGTTAGAAGTTCATGTAGTCGTTAACTCCGTAGAGCACAGGGCACCATCCAGCCTTTCTGAGCTTCCCCTTGAGTTTCAGAAGCATCCTTCCAGCTGCCAGCTCGATTTCAACACTGGGGTGTCCCCTAGGCATCTCAAATTCATTATATCCCAAACAGACCATCCTCCTCCTCATCCTCCCCAAATCCCTTGTCCTCGCTGAAACCTTCTCCCCCTTCCCCCCACCCGGCAAAGGACAGCTCTATCCTCCCAGTTGCCCCAGCCTCAGACTTCCGTTTCTTTCACACCCCCACCCCTGCCACGTGTGATCTGTCCACAGATCCTGTGGACACTACTTCCCCAATGCAGTCAGAATCCGGCCACTTAACACTTCCACTGCCACCACCTGGGCCAAGCCACCATCTTCTCTCCCTCGGATGACTGCACTCACCTCGGAACCGGACCCTGCTGCCACATTTGCCATGGCCAGCCCGGTCCACAACAGTGTACCAGAGGGAGCCTTTGAAACCGTGGTCAGTAATGTCCTTACCTATCCTCAAGTTCCACAAAGCCTCACATGGCCCACGAGGCCCTGCAGGAACTGGCTCCCTGCACCCCCAACCTCCTCATCTCCTAAGACTCTCTCTCCTCTAGCTCCAGCCTCAGGGGCTCCTTGCTCTTCCTGGAACATGCCAAGCACATACTCACCCTGAGTGCTTGGCACATGCTCTTCCCCCTGCCCAGAATGCTTTGCCCACAGGTGTCTCGCCTCCTTCGAATCTTTGCTCCAACATCACCTTCTCAGTGAGGGCTTCCCTAAGCCCAAAAGGACCAGTCCCTGTCCCCTACTTCCTTGCGTTTTCTCCACAGCAGTCACCGTAATTTTCCATACTATCTATTCTCTTTCTTCGTTCATTAATGTATTCTCCCTACGCACTCCCACCCAACACACACACTAGCCTATGAGCTTTATGATGGCATGTGTTTTTCCTGTTTTGTTTACTACTCTATCCCCAGCACCTAAAGCTGGGACTGGAATGTAGTAGATGAATATTAGTAATGAATATTAGTTGAATGAATGAATGCTTTGAGGTGAGTCATTATCAGTCATCTTTCGTATGGGTTTCTATAACCTGTGGGCAAGAAAAAGGTGGAATGAAAAGGCCAGAGCAAGTGGTGAGCTGAAGGACAGGAAGAACCTTCTCTTTTTTTTTTTTTTGAGACAGGGTCTCACTCTGTCACCCAGACTGAAGTGCAGTGATGCAGTCATGCCTCATTGCAGCCTCTAACTCTCATGATCCTCCCACCTCATATCTTCTGAGTAGCTCAGATCACAGGTGTGTGCCACCACACCTGGCTAATTTTTATTTAATTATTTGTTTGTTTGTTTGTTTGTTTTAGCAGAGACAGGGTCTCGCCATGTTGCCCAGGTTGGTCTCAAACTTCTGAGCTCAAGGGATCCTCCCACCTCAGCCTCCCAAAGTGTTAGAATTACAGCCATGAGCCACTGCTTCCGGCGAGGAAACATCCTCTTTATAAGGAGGGGGCTGAGCAGGCAGAGAAGTAAGGGTGGGAGGACGCATTTGAGGCAAAGAAATTCTATGGAGGCATGAGACGGTCTGGCACATTTGCGGCTTGGAGAGCAGTACAGAGTGAGAAACATAAATCCTGAGAGGTAGGCAGGAGTTAGATTTATCCGCATGACCCCTCGAAGGACACTTTATTATTATATGCATCATAGGGGTGCGGAAATGGAGAGATTGTAATACATGTCAGAGGTGGGACTCAGCCCCTGGCAACAGGGATCTGCCAAAGCGTTTTGCACAGGAGAGTGGTGGCATCAGGTTTGCACCTCACTGCCTCAGCGCATGGAGGATGAAAGAGACAAGTCTCTCTTTAGCAGGTAGAGTACCTGGGAGAGAGGGTGGGCCTCAAAGCAGGTAGTGGCAGTGACTCATGACTGTAATCCCAGCACTTCAAGAGGCCGAAGCCAGAGGATTGCTTGAGCCCAGGAGTTCGAGACCAGCCTGGGCAACATAGTGAGACCCCCCATCTCTATAAAAATATGTTTAAAAATATTGGGTGTGGTGGCATGGGCTTATAGTCCCAGCTACCCTGGGGTGCTGAGGTGAGAGGATGGCTTGAGCCCAGGAGTTCAAGGTGGCGGTAAGCTATGATTGCCACTGCACTCTAGCCTGGGCGACGGAGTAAGACCCTGTCTCAAAAAAAAAAAAGCCCAGCGTGGTGGCTCACGCCTGTAATCCCAGCACTTTGGGAGGCCGAGACGGGTGGATCACCTGAGGTCGGGAGTTCCAGACCAGCCTGACCAACATGGTGAAACCCCTTCTCTACTAAAAATACAAAATTAGCCGGGCGTGGTGGCGCATGCCTGTAATCCCAGCTACTCAGGAGGTTGAGGCAGGAGAATCGCTTGAACCCAGGAGGCAGAGGTTGCATTGAGCCGAGATCGCGCCGTTGCACTCCAGCCTGGGCAACAGGAGTGAAACTCCGTCTCAAAAAAAAAAAAAATTCATTGTTAACTTCCTCTGCCAGCACAGAGTCTGACATCGTGGGACTGTCTTTGTCTGTTTGAGAAGCTCTAATAAAATACCATAAACTAGGTGGCTTATAAACCACAGACATTTATTTCTTACAATACTGGAGGCTGGCAAGTCCACGATCAAGGTGCCAGCAGATTTGGGTCTGGTGAGAGCCTGCTTCCTCCTTCATCCCTGGCACCTTCTTGCTGTGCCCTCCCATGGCAGAAGGGGCAAGCTAGTGATGGGAAGGTGGGCAAGGCATGGTCCCTGCCTCGGGCTCCACCCCCAGGCCTGTGCCCACGGACCTAGGTGAGGACAGGCACTCCTGCCTTCGTGCCCAAATGCTGCATTTCCCAAGACCACCCTAGTCCACCACGCCCCCATCCTGTGCCTATCAAAACTCCGAGACCCTAACAAGCAGACACACAAGCGGCTGGACGTGGAGAGGAGCACATTGACGGAAGAAGACACAAGTGGCTGGACGTGCTGAGGCCGTTGAGAGGAGTGCGCCGGCGGAAGAGCACACGATAGACACCGGCGGCCCCAGGCCATCAATCGGCGGAACAAGGTGGAGTTTGGCAGGGGATGTCAGAGAAGAGTGGGGCCGCCTAGCAAGCCCGATTCCAGGGGGAAAGCATCTCCCTTCTGGCTTCCCCATCTGCTGAGAGCTCCTTCCACTCAATAAAACCTCGCACTCATTCTCCAAGCCCACATGTGATCTGATTCTTCCAATGCACCAAGGCAAGGAGCCCAAGATACAGAAAGCTTTCTGTCCTTGTGACAAGGCAGGGGTCTAATGGAGCTAACACAAGCCGCCTACATACGGCAAACTAGAAGAGCACCCTGTAACACACGCCTGCTGGGGCCTCAGCTGTAAACATTCACCCCTAGACACTGCCGTGGCGTTGGAGCTCCACAGCCTGCCCGTCTGTATGCTCCCGTAGAGGTTTGAGCAGCGGGGCACCGAAGGAGCGAGCCACAGCTCCCTTGAATGCCCTGAGAGGGGGACAAGGGGGACCTTTCCTGTTTCACTAGCTCCCTGGGGTCTCTTTTACGCAGATACTAATCCCATGTATGAGGGCAGAGCCTAATCACCTCCCAAAGGCCCCACATCTTACTACTACCACATTGGTGATTGGGTTTCAACATATGAATTTTGGGGGGACACTAACATTCAGATCATAGCAGGGACTCTGGGGGCCTCCTACAACGATGGTGCTCCCTAACCGTCATTGCTACCTGAGAAGGTCAATTCTGCCCATAGCAGGTGAGTAACCAGTGGAACAAGGGCCCAGGAGAGACAGCGTGTGGTGGCTGCAGGTGACGGCGGCCCTGAATCTTCCTAGGCTAAGGCACATGTGCGCTTCACTCCCACTGCAGCCCCTGCGTAGCCCATCCAAGTACTCACCATGGGCACGGTCCAGTGGCCTGTCTTCTCCTGGGTCTTCAAGCCCCTTGTGAGCAGAGAGGGTGGCTTCCATTTCAGAAGGCCCGGGCCCTACTATAGTGCTGGGCCTACAGTGGACACAGAAAAAGTGGTTGCAGAACAGAGAAATGTGTATTATTGAAATTAAAGCTTTTATGATTGTGATGATAAAGGCTTTGTGTGGTTTCTAAAAGCTTTTTGTGAGCATCAGATTCACTTTTTAAATAGCGAAGTGGTGAAAGGAGGGACTTTTATTTCCATTTTTTACACTCAGGTTTTGTTTGAAATTTTTTTATCATCAGAAAAGAAAGAAAGGTATTTGTTTTGTTCAAAATGTCTGGGAAGGCCCGGTGTGGTGGCTCACACCTGTAATCCCAGCACTTTGGGAGGACGAGGCGGGTGGATCACCTAAGGTCAGGAGTTCAAAACCAGCCTGGGCAACATGGCAAAACGCGGTCTCTACTAAAAATACAAAAATTAGCCAGGCATGGTGGCTGTAATCCCAGCTACTCAGGAGGCTGAGGCAGGAGAATCGCTTGAACCCAGAAGGCAGAGGTTGCAGTGAGCCAGTCTCAAAAGAAAAAGAAAAAAAAAGTCTGGGAAATGGAGTTTTGGTGGTATAGGGGAGAAAAAGTAATCGCTTTTCCTCACTTATCTCAAGGTTCATGGCTGAGACCCCTACAACAAAAGACAGATTAATGAGGGAACACCATCCACACTTATTTAATAAGTTTTACATGGCACAGGAGCTTTCAGAAATGAAGACCCAACGAAACAGGAAGATCTGTGCATTTTTGTGGACAGTTGTGTGGAACTATGATTGGAGGATCAAAGGGTATGATCTAATGGTAATAAATGAGAAAAGCATAACAAGGCCTGTTTGTTCAGATTTGTGTTGGTGCTCCTGTGTGATAGTCCTTTCCTCCGGGTATAGGGCGGGACACATGTCACGTGAGGGTCTTCATGGGAGAAGAGTAGACTGACCTTCCTAGGTTTGATGGTCTGCTTCAGGGAAGACGGGGTGAAAGGAATTCTATGGCCCATTTCAGGAGAGAAAGGGGCAAGGGCTGCTTTTGTTTCTACGGCCAGCTTCAGGAGAGAGGGGGCGGGAGCAGGTCAGAGAGACCTTCCTGCTTCTGCAGTTTGCTCAGTTTCCTTGTGTGTCCAGGTGCCGTATTTGGCAGTAGCGTTTCCTGCACCCCATCGGTGCTTTAAACCAGCAGCGTCCAATGCAACCTTCTGCGATGATGGAAACGTTCTGTATCTTCTTAGCCAGTACAGTAGCCACTAGCTTCATGCGGCTCTGAAGCACTTGAAATGTGGCTGGTTTGACTGAAGAACTGAACTTTTTATTTTGGTAATTTTAATTAATTTTATTTTATTTTTCGAGACAGAGTCTCACTCTGTTGCCCAGACTGGAGTGCAGTGGGGCAATATCGACTCACTGTAACCCAGGTTCAAGCGATTCTCCTGCCTCAGCCTCCCAAGTGGCTGGGATTATAGGTGCCCGCCACCACGCCCAGCTGATTTTTGTATTTTTAGTAGAGACCATGTTGGCCAGGCTGGTCTCGAACTGATCTCAAGTGATCGGCCTGCCTCAGCCTCTCAAAGTGCTAGGATTACAGGCATGAGCTACCACGCCCGGCCAATTTTAATTAAATTCCAATACCACGTGGGACTAGTCATGACTACATTGGACAGTGAAGCTTTCAACAATCAGTTTCTGCTAATATATGCAAACTCTTTACCTGTTGAAGTGTGAATTCATTCTCTTTATTCATGCTTCTATAAAGAGAGTTTATATATCAGTTTTATGTTAAATTTTGCACACTTTCAATTTTCCCACATTGTGTATATGGTACTTATACTTTCATTGTGGTTTGATACTTCCTGTACATTATAGACAACCCTATAGAATAATTTCTAAACAATGTCTTAATCCTAAATCATCGAATTGTGGCACAGTGAGGGAACTGGGAATCAGCTCCTGAATAGCACATTGGGCAGGCAATAGGGATAATGATGATGATGATGATGATGAAGATTTAATAAGAAAACCTGGGGCCAGGCATGGTGGCTCATGCCTGTAATCCCAACACTTTGGGAGGATGAGGCAGGAGAAGCACCTGAGGTCAGGAGATCGAGAGCAGCCTGGCCAACATAGTGAAATGCTGTCTCTACTAAAAATACAAAAAATTAGCCTGGTGTGGTGGCAGGCACCTGTAATCCCACCTGCTTGGGAGGCTGAGGCAGGAGAATCGCTTGAACCCAGGAGGTTGCAATGAGCCAAGATCGCGCCGTTGCACTCCACCCTGGGCAACAAGAGCGAAACTCCGTCTCAAAAAAAAGGAAAGAAGGAAGGAAGGAAGAAAAAACAACAGAAAATCTTCACACTGTTAAGTGAAAGGGAAAGCAGGATACAACATTGTTTAGATAGTAGGTTCTCAAATATATTTAAAAATACACATAGAAAAATGACAGGAAATATTTATACTAAAATGTTAACAGTGTTGGCTTGGTGGTAACAAATACAGGTGTTTTCCTCTCCCTGCCCTGTCCACTTTGCTACATTATGTAGTTTCCAAAATTCTATAACGAATGAAAATACTATCTTCTTATTTTTTTTTTGAGA